>NW_026728216.1:0-62500 GCF_030684315.1 Stegostoma tigrinum | reverse complement strand
ATAGAGCTGCAATACCTCAGTCCTGACCCTCCATTCATGGGGCATGCCTTGAATTCTGACACCTGCATAATGAGGCACTGCCTCTGACAGCAATGCACTCCCTCAGTTCTGACCCACTCAGCACTGAAGATCTAACAGTGCTTCAATATATCAGTGTTGATCCGATGAGAATGAGGCAGGCAGTCAGTGCTGAGCCTCTGATAGAGCTGCATAAAGCTCATTCCTGATGAGTTAAACATGTGCATACCCTCAATTCTGACACTGAGGCACTGCTTCAGAATGGACCATCTGACAATGATGCAATACCTCAGTTCTGACCCTCTGACAGTTCTGCAACACCTCAATCCGCACCCTTCAATCAGTAGGCACTCCCTCAATTATGAGCCCTTTGTGGGCTCGTTCTGTGACAATACCTCATTGCTTCAGTGTCAGTGCTGAGAGAGGGCCTTTTTATTCACTCATCAGTACCTAAGGCACTGGCTAATTGTCAGCAGCTCAGTTCTGAGGCAGCGTCTCTTTGACAGAGTGTCAGCACCAAGGCAGACCCTCACTGTTATGGTGTCAGAATTAAAAGATTGCCATTTAGAGGGTCTAAGAAGTGGTGTTTCAGATTAGTCAGAGGGTTTAGACTGAGGCATTTCAGATCAGTCAGAGCGTGCCTCATTTTAATGCAGTAAGACTTGAGAGAATGCCTCATTGTGAGAGGGTCAGAACCAAGTCAGTGCCTCATTATCAGACACAGTCCAAAGATGTCAGCAGCTCTGTTATAAGGTGATACCTCAATGAAGGATCATTCTTGAGTGTGTGCCTCATTGTTCATGGGTCAGTACAGAAGGAGTGCCTCAAAACTGGGGAGAGCCAAGTAATTAGAGATTTGGTGCTGAGGTCAGTGCCTCATTGTTACAGGGTAAGTTCTGAGGCAGGCTCACATTGCTAGAGGGTGAGTTCTGAGTGAGTATATTACTTGCACACAGTAAATACTGAGTCAGTACCTCAATGCATTGGGTTCAGAGTTGATGGAGTACAACATGATTAGAAGTTCAGTCCTGAACGATTGCAGCTCTGTCAGAGGGTCAGAACTGAGGGGGCAGTGCTTTACTGTCAGCGGATCAGTTCTGACACAGTACCTCATTGCTGGAGGATCAGATCTGAATGAGTACCACATTGTCAGAAGGTCAGTACTCAGCCAGTGCCTCAAACAGAGAGTACCCATGCAAATAAGCAGGAAAAACACCCATGTAAATTAAATCTTAAAACACAGAGGATCCTGCAAACAAACCCTAAAACAGAGAGCCTCCTGGAAATAAACCCCAAAACACAGAATGCTCTGCAAATAAACTCAAAAACACAGATGGCACTGTAATTAGACCATAAGACACGGAGCTCATGGTTTCAGGGTTTTTTTTAAACAAAGACCCAACCGTAACAAAACCATGAAATGAAGATCCTCCTGTAAATAAATGCTAAAGCCTAGAGCTCACTGGAAATAAATCCTAAACTACACTGCTTTCTGCAAATAAACCTTAGAATACAGCCTTTCTATGTAAATCTTAAATCACAGAGCTCTTTGTAAATAACCCTAAAACACAGGCCTCATTGTAAATAAACCCGAAAACAGAGAACTCCCCCCCGCCAGTGTATAAGCACTGCAACACAGAGCCCCCTGCAAATAAGCCACAAAGCACAGATCTACCCTGTAAATTAAGTCAAAAACATACAGGACACTGTAAAACACAGAGACCCCTACAATTGTACACTCAAACACACAGACCCCTTTAAAAAGAACTCGAACACACATCCCCCAGGAAGTAGAGAGGAAAAGACACGGCTGAATAAAGCCGAAAACACAGCGCACCTCTTCATGCACCCGAATACTGAGCCGACCTGTAAACTATCTGTAAGGCAGGGCCCTTCACAAATAAACCCTAAAAGACAGAGCTCGCGATAAATGAAGAGCGCCCTGTAAATAAACCCTAAAACACTGAGTAAAAACCCAAAAAAACTGCGGATGTTGGAAATCAGAAAAAAAATACAAAGTTGCTGCAAAAGCTCAGCAGGTCTGGCAGCATTTGTCAGTTGAAAAACAGAGCTAACCGGTTCCGGTTCGGTGACCCTTCCACAGAACCTCCCTCAGTTCTGCTGGGCTTTTCCAGAAACTTTGTTTTTGTTCCTGATTTGCAGCATCCGCAGTTATTTCAGTTTTCAATTCACCAGGCAGTCAGTAACATCAAATGGTTGTGTATCACATATTTACCAGTCAGACTCAAACACGCCAAACTCGTTCGCTCACGTGGTCTGAGAGAACAAGGTGTCGAGCCGGATGAACACAGCAGGCCAAGCAGCAGGAAGGCTGACGGTTCGGGCCTCGACCCTTCTTCAGAAAAGTGGTCACTTGTTAATCTTGTAACCTTTGGCCCTGAATATCCTGTGGTCTGCCCTGTTTACTCATATCGGTTAGCACTTAACAAGGCTTCCGGAGGCTGGCTGGTGTGTCTTTAGTGATACAGGGCCCATCGCCTTCAAATATCCTTTTGTGTGGTTTTTCTGTGACATTATATCATAAGCCTCTTTACTGTTGTACTAAATATCCTCTTTACCGAAGAACCCACAGCGCTCCATGTGACCACGATCGCGCTCTCATTCATTCATAACTTTACTGACCACTCACTAGGGTCCTCTGTTTCCTGTTACGCATTTCATTCATTCATTCATGATCTTGCCATACTTTTCACTAATAAAGGGAGACTATAAATTAAAATGTTCCTTCCACGCATTACTGCCTTTTCACAGTTTGAACTCGTGTTCCTGACAGTGTCCAAACCTGTGTCTACATCAGAGTCAATCCCTGACTATGTTAATTTTCTAATCTATTCAGAACAATATCTTCCCATCCATCGTGTCACCCGAAACTATGAATAATTATAATATTAATCAGCCCTCAACAAACGTCTCCCAGGACTTGAATAGCTGGCGGGACATCAAACAAGTTTCTGCTTTACCACATCTCTGTTAGATACATATTGACTAGGGCCCGCGATCAGTTTCAGAAAGTTCCTACTCTCTCTCAAAACAGCTCTTCCGTGAAATTGAGTGAGAAGAATGAGAAGGTCGGCAACAGTGAAATCTCAAGTCCCGGCCGCGGTAATCAGGCCACTGACCTTTCCGCTGTCATCAACTGATTGTCAGCCCAATCAAATCACATCGGGTTGATAATCTTTCTGGTGTCGTCTAATTTTAAAAAAATAAAAAGGATCCACACCAGTCATTGCCCTATTTCAAATACCTCAGTCCTGTCCCTGTAAGAGCCCCCAATCCTGACCCGATTGGCAGTCAGACAACACTGCACGTCTACGGTACTGACCCTCTGACCATGAGGTACTCTCACAATGAGATGTTATTGTATAACATCCCATTGATTTCTATACTTCTACAAATTAAAGTCTTTTATCTGCCTACGCACAGGGATGCAGGCACTGCCCTGAAGCTTCCTGCCCAGCTAGGAATTCAGTGTAAAACTTTTGTAACTCTTTGTCTTCCCACACATCGGTATGCAGACACTGTCTGAAGCTTCCTGACTGAATACAATTAGAATTAAACTGTGTCAAATAGGTTTCGGTGGGGAACATTTGTAAAGGTGTGAAACTTCTAAAGCATGCAATTTCTGTCGCTGACAAAGGGGCCAGGGCACTGAATTTGTGATTTCAAGTTGCCAGTGTGTCTGGTTAGAACAATCTGTCCGGATAACAACTTGAAATCGCCTCATGCCATCAGCAGCCACTTCAAGAGCAATCGATACTATATCCTGTGAAAATGGGAACTGCAGATGCTGGAGAATCCAAGATAATAAAATGCGAGGCTGGACGAACACAGCAAGTCCAGCAGCATCCTGAGATGTGCTGTGTTCATCCAGCCTCACATTTTATTATCTTCGGGACTACATCCTGGTCTTTCACGTTCTTGATGTAATAATTGTTTGGTATCCTGTCTTTGTCTGTTGTAGTAATTATTTTAGGTATCATGTAATTGTAAAATGTGCATCATGTATTTTGTAAAGTATGAAGAGCGGGGACTGTCCGCTGCTCGGGGAGAATTACCTGCGAGACTCTGCGCTCTGTGCCGGGTTAAGTACTGTGATTCTCCACAGCTTGTACTTGCTTGGTAATAAAAGGATTCGTGTTTTCCTAAACAGGTCAGTGTCTTGTTATTGCAACAAATCCGTGAGGGTCTCCGAAAACGAACATGACAACAGTACTGATTCGCTGACAGTGAGGTCCTCCATCAGTACTGACCCTCTGACAATGAAGTGCTCCCTCAGTACTGACCCTCTGACAGTGAGGTTCTCCCTCAGTACTGACCCTCTGACAGTGAGGTTCTCCCTCAGTAGTGACCCTCTGACAGTGAGGTACTCCCTCAGTACTGATTCTCTGACAGTGAGGTTCTCCCTCAGTACTGACCCTCTGACAGTGAGGTTCTCCCTCAGTAGTGACCCTCTGACAGTGAGGTTCTCCCTCAGTAGTGACCCTCTGACAGTGAGGTTCTCCCTCAGTACTGATTCTCTGACAGTGAGGTACTGCCTCGGTACTGACCCTCTGACAGTGAGGTACTCCCTCAGTACTGATTGTCTGACAGTGAGGAACTCCCTCAATGCTGACCCTCTGACAGTGAGGTACTCCCTCAGTACTGATTCTCTGACAGTGAGGTACTCCCTTAGTAGTGACCATCTGACAGTGAGGTACTCCCTCGGTACTGATTCTCTGACAGTGAGGCACTCCCTCAGTACTGACCGTCTGACAGTGACGTACTCCCTCAGTACTGATTCGCTGACGGTGAGGTACCCCCTCAGTACTGACCCTCTGACAGTGAGGTGCTCTCTCACTCCAGTACTCTCACAGTGCTGCAATAACCATCATCCAATGGTACTCCCTCAAATCTGACTCTTTGACAAAGAGGCCCTGCCTCAGAACTGACTTGCTGACTGAGGTACTAACTCAATCCGACTAATTCGCAGTGCTGCAGTGGGAGCTGTGTTTTTTCATGTTGATTTACAGTGGGCCTTCTGTTTTAGGCTTTATTAACTGGAGGTCCTGTGTTTTGGGGTTTGTTTACAGTCGCCTCTGCGAGTTTATTTGCAGGAGGCTTAGTTTAAGGGAGGATTTGCAGGGGGCACTGTGTTTCAGGATTTATTTACTCGGAGCTCTATGTTTTACACTTTATTAACAGGGACTCTGGCTTTTATGGTTTCTTTTACATTTTATTTCCTGAATGACCCTTCTTAGGATTTATTTAAAGGGGTGTCTGTGCTTGAGAGCATATTTACAGGGTTAACAAGGTGTAGAGCTGGATAAACACAGCAGGCCAAGCAGCAGCAAATGAGCAGGAAGGCTGGCGTTTTGGGCGAGACCCTTCTTCAGAAATGGTAGGGGGAGGGGGATCTGAAATAAATAGGGAGAGGGGGGAGGCAGACAGAAAATGGATAGAGGAGAAGATCGGTGGAGAGGAGACAGACAAGCCAAAGAGGCAGGGATGGAGCCAGTAAAGGTGAATGTAGGTGGGAGTTAGGGAGGAGATAGGTCAGTCCAGGGAGGATGGACAGGCCAAGGGGGCAGGATGAGGTTAGTAGGTAGGAGATGGGGCTGGGTTTTGAGGTGGGAGGAATGACAGGTTAGGGACCCTGTACCCCAATGGTGTCAATGTGGACTTGACAAACTTCAAAATCTCCCCTCCCCGACCGCATTCCAAAACCAGCCCAGCTGGTCCCTGCCTCCCTAACCTGTCCTTCCTCCCACCTATCCCGTCCTCCCACTTAATTTCTCCTCTATCCGTCTTCTATCGGCCTCTCCTCTCTCCCTATTTATTTCACAACCCCCTTCCCCTCCCCCATTTCTGAAGAAGGGTCTCGGCCCGAAACGTCAGCTTTCCTGCTCCTCTGTTGCTGCTTTTCCTGCTGCGTTCATCCAGCTCTTCACCTTGTGACCACAGTCACAATGATCTTTAATTGTAAACTAATCTGTCATATTATTTGATCTGTTAAGGTTACAATGGTTCCCGTGCCTCCTATGGAATACACAGATGCTCTCCCTCAGCTCTGTCTCTGGGAATGCAAAGCTGCTTTCTTCCACGCTACCCTCAGAGATAACACCAGCTTTAAACCTAAGCCTAGCCTCAGCCCTAATGTTCACACTTGCATAAACAAGAAACCTAGCCTCAGCCCTAAATCTTATTTACTGGGGGCTGTGCGTTTATGGTTATGTACTTTATGTACTTGAGCTCTGTGCTTTAGGTTTTATCTAACGTGGGTTCTGTGTTTAATAAGAACCAAAAGAACTGTGGATGCTGTAAATCAGGAACAAAAACAAAGTTGCTGGAAAAGCTCAGCAGGTCTGGCAGCATCTGTGGAGGAGAAAAACGAGTTCACTTTTCAGGTCCAGCAACCCTTCCTCAGAATGGAAGGGTACCCAGGCTCGAAAAGTTAACTCATTTTTCTCCTCCACAGATGCTGTCAGACCTGCTGAGCTTTTCCAGCAACTTTGTTACTGTGTTTAATAGTTTATTTACAGAAGGTTCTGTGCTCTAGGTTTTATTTACAGGAGGTTCTGTGTTTTCGGGCTTTTTACAAGGGACTCTGTGTTTTAGGAAAATTTACGAGTGGCTCTTTGTTCTGAGTTTCTTTTTTACAGTGATCTCCGTGTTTTAGGGAATATTTACAGTGAGCTCTGATTTAGAGCTTGTTTACAGAGGGCACTGTGTTTTAGGGTTTATTTACAGCTAGCTTTGCGTTAGGGTTTACTTACAGGGAGCTCTCTGATTGAGGGTTTGTCGGTAGTGAGATCTGTGTTTAGGGTTTATTTACAGTGAGATCTGTGTTTTTAGAGTTTATTCACAGGGTTTTCTGTATTTCATGGTTTATTTACAGGGTTTTCTGTGTCTTTGGGTTTGTTTACAGTGATCTGTGTTTTAGGGTTTATTTACAGTGAACTCAGCGTTACAGGGCTTATCTTCAGGGCCCTCTCTTTTTTGGGCTGATTTACACGGTACTCTGTGATTTAGGGCATATTTACCGGAAACTCTGTGTTTTAGGGTGTACATACATATTCGAGGGTCAGTATGGAGGGAGTGCCAGGCATCAGCCCTCACCCTAACCTCAGCCCAAACCCTAACCTTCACCATTGGCCTAACCCTAACCAGAACAGGAAAGAGCCTAAGGGGCCAAATTGTGGGTACGCACCCTTAAATGGAAGGAGAGGGGCACCTTCTTCACCCTCTCCCCCAACCCGACCTACACCCCCACCCCCACACCCACACCCTATCCCATCCCCCGTCCCAAAACCCTATTCACACTCCCCCTCTACTTTTTATTCGAAAGAGGAATCCAAAATTAGCGGTGTGCACCCATAATCCCTATTTCTGCGGGTGCGGGAATGCTAGATAACCCCCAGATTAGGGTTGCGCCAAAATAAAAGCAGCCTCTGGCACCCTCTCGCCGTGCCCCCCCACCCCGCAACCTGACCTTTATGATAAGGGGTGGGTGCCTTCCGCCTTTAAAGGGTTGGTTTGTCGGGAGGGTGGAGATGGGGAACCGATGCTGCCTTTCGGGGACCGAGCCGGCAGATCGCAGCAAAGATGAGCACCACCACGGGCGGGCCGCCAGGGGGCTGCAGTCACAAGAAACATCGCATGGGCCCAAGCTATGCCTGCCTTTTTGTGGGTTGCATGGAACAGTCCCTCTTCCGTAGCGACACTGGCCCGAAACCCACCTCTTCCTCAATAACTTAACGACTGTATCGGCGTCGCCTCGTGCTCCCACCAGGAGCTTGAACAGTTCATCCACTTCACCAACACCTTCCACTCCAACCATAAGTTCACCTGGACTATTTCTAATACCTGTTCACCTGGACTGTTTCTAATACCTGTCTCACCTTCCTGGACCTCTCTGTTTCCATCTCCGGCAACCACCTAGAAACTGATATCTATTTCACCGACTCCCACAGCTACCTAGAATACATCTCCTCCCACCCACCTTCCTGCAAAAATAACATCCCCTGTTCTCAATTCCTTCACCTCCACCACACCTGCTCCCAGGATGAGGCATTCCACTCCAATACATCTCAGGTTTCCTAATATTTCAAGGACCGCAAATCCTCCCCACGACTCCCACAGTGGTCGAGAACGCCCTTGACCGCGTCTCCCACATTTCCCGTAATTCATGCCCCCTCTCCGCAATAACAACCAAAACACAATCCCCCTCATCCTCACGTACCACGCCACCAACCTCTGGATCTAACGTATCATCCTCCAACCATCATCTTCAATCCGACTCCACCAAAGACATATCTCCCTCCCCACCCTTATCTGCTTTCTGGAGGGACCACTGTCTCTGTGACTGCCTTGTCTGCTCCGCACTCCCCTCCAGCCCCAATACAGCTGGCACATTGTTCCCTGCAACTGCAAGAAGTGCTACACCTGCCCCTATACCACTCCCCTCACTCCCCATCCCAGGCCCTAAGAACACTTTCCACCTCAAGCAGATGTTCACTTGCACATCTGCCAATGTGGTCTCCTGCATCCACTGCTCGCGTTGTGGCATCCTCTACATTGGGGAAACCAAGTGGAGGCTTGGGGACCGCTTTGCAGAATACCTACACTTAGTTCGCACTGAACAACTGCGCCTCCCAGTCGCGAACTGTTTCAACACCCCCTCCCATTCCTCAGACGACATGTCCATCTTGAGCCTCCTGCAGTGCCACAACGATGTCACCCAAAGGTTGCAGGAACAGCATCTCATATTCCGCTTGGGAACCCTGCGGCCCAATGGTGTCAATGTGGGCTTCATAAGCTTCAAAATCTCTCCTCCCCCACCGCATCCCAAAACCAGCCCAGCTCGCCCTTGCCTCCCTACCCTTGTCCTTCCTCCTACCTCAAGCCCCAACCTCCGTCTCCTACCTACTAACCTCATCCCGCTCCCTTGACCTGTCCATCCTCCCTGGACTGACCCAGCTCCTTCCTACATCCCCATCTACCCTCACCTTTACTGGCTCCATCCCCACCTCTTTGACCTGTCTGTCTCCTCTCCACCTACCTTCTCCTCTATGTATCTTCTATCCGTCTCCCCCTCTCTCTCGTTATCTCAGAACCTCCTTCCCCTTCCCAATTTCTGAAGAAGCATCTAGGCCTGAAACATCAATCTTCCTGCTCCTCTGATGCTTGACCTGCTGTGTTCATCCACCTCTACACCTTGTTATCTCAGATTCTCCAGCATCTGCTGTTCCTACTATCTCTGCTAATGCAGAAAACTTGTCTGATATCCTGCAAGCTATTCAAGTCCTGGGAGACGGTTGCTGAGGGCTGATTAATATTATGCTTCTTCAAACGATGACACGATGGTATTGTTCTGAATAGGTTAGAAAATTAACATGTACTCAGGGATAGACACTGATGTAGACACACGTTTTGCAGCTGTCAGCAAAATAAAGCCGTGAGGATTAAAACTGTGAAAGGGCTGTAAATGGGGTGGAAGGAGCATTTTAATTCAGCCTCCCTTTCATAGTGAAAGGTATGACTAGCTGGCAATTTTTTGAATGAAATGCGGTAATATTAAACAAGCTATGCCAGTAAGAGGTCAGTAAAGTTATGAATGAATGAGAGCGTGAGAGCGCTAATATGTAGTGCTTGTGGGCGCATTGGTAAAGAGGACCTTTTGTACAACAGTATAGTAAAGAGGCTTGCACCAGTAATTATTTACCAAAATTCACTGGAATCTGGGCTGGTTCCCGCAGATTGTAAACTTCCTTTTTAAACAGTGGTGTCACATTGGCTGTTTTCCAAAAAGCACGTAACTATAGGTCAGTTAGCTTAATTTCGGTTGTTGGGAGAATGCGTGAATCCATCATTAAGGAAGATAATAGCAAGACAACTGGATATAAATTGTCTCATTGGGAACAGCCAGCATGGGCTCATGAAGGGGAGGTCATGTTTAATTAATTTGGTGGAATTCTTTGAGGACATACTTGCATGGTGGACAATGGGGAACCTGTGGATATCATGTATCTGGATTTCAAGAAGGCATTTGACTAGATGCCAAGGCTGCGACATGAGATAAAGTTGCATGACATTACAGGTAATGTATTGGCATGGACAGAGGATTGATTGACTAGCAGAAAACAAAGAGTAGGGGTAAATGAGTGTTTATCTGGTTGGCGGTCAGTGGCTAGTAGTGTGTCTCAGGGATCAGTGTTGGGACTGCAATTGTTTACAATTGATACATATGATTTATAGTCGGGGATGAAGTGTGGTGTGTCAACATTTGCAGATGACACTAAGATGAGCGGTAGAGCAAAGTGTGCAGAAGAACTGAAGGCCTGCAGATGGTTATACAGTCTCAGTGAGTGGGCAATGGTCTGGCAGATGGAGTTCAATGTCAATAAATGTGAGGTCATCCATTTTGATAGGAATAACAACAAAGTAGGCTATGGTTCAAATGGTAAAAAAATTGCAGCATGTTACTGTGTAAAGTGACTTGGGTGTCGTTGTGCAGGAATCGCTAAAAGTAACATTGCAGCAGGTAACTATAAAGGCAAATAGAATTTTGTCTGTCATTGCGAGAAGGATGGAGTTTAAAAACAGGGAGGCTATGCTGCAGCTGTATAGGGTCCTGATGAAGCTCCACCTGGACTACTGTGTGCAGTTTTGGTCTCCTGACTTGAGAAGGGATATACTCTCACTGGAGGGGGCACAGAGGAGACTGACTTGGTTGATTCTAGAGTTGAGAGGGTTGGAATATGAGGAGAGACTGAGTTGGCTGGGATTATACTCAGTGGAATTCAGAAGAATGAGGGGAGAGTTTATAGAAACATACAAGATTATGAAGGGAATAGATAAGGTGGAGACAGGGAGGTTGTTTCCACTGGCAGGTGAAACGAGGAGGAGGCGGGTATAGCTCAAAATAAAAGGAAGCAGATGTCAGACTGAGGACAGGAGGAACTTCTTCACCCAAAGGGTTGTCAATCTATGAAATACCCTGCCCAGTGAAGCAGTTGAAACTACCTCGCTGAATGTGTTTAAGGCAAGACCAGATCACGTTATGAACATGAAAGGAATTTAGGCTTATGGTGAGCGAGTGGGTGAGTGGAGCTGAGTCTCAAAAAGATCAGCCAGGATCTTATTGAACACCAGGGCAGTCTCGAGGGGCCGGATGGCCTACTCCTGCTTAGTTCTGATGTTTTTCTATTATAATGTTATCGAGCCTCACAGAAAAAGGATATTTTAAAGCAATTCACCCTGCATAACTGAAGACGCACCAGCCAGAGGTTCAGAGGAAGGATCACCTGACCCAAAACGTTAACTCTTTCTTTTCCCTCACAGATGCTGTCAGACTTGCTGAGCTTTTCCAGCAACTTTGGATATTTTCCCTGATTTGCAGCATCCACAGTTCTTCCGGTTTTTACTGTGTGTTTTGGTATTTATTTACAAGGGGCTCTTTACTTACAGCCAGCTCTGTCTTTTAGGGTTTATTTGTAAGGGGCCCTGTTTTACGGATAATATACAGGTCGGCTCGATGTTGGGGTGTATTGACAGGTGCTCTGTGCCTTCGGCTTTGTTTCGAAGGAACCCGGTATTTCACCTTTTACTTCCTGGGGGATATGTGTTCGTGTTCATTTAAAGGGGTCTCTGTATTTGAGCGTATAATTACAGGGGGTGAAGTTGATATTGTAGAAGTTTGATTAAACAGGACTCTGTGTTTTAGGGGTTATTTACAGTGAAGCCCGCTTTTTCCGGATGAGAGAAAGGCGTTTGAGGGTCTCTGTGCAGGCGGCTCCGTGTGTGAGGGCGAGGAGTGCGGCTGAAGCTTGGTTTAGTTTGGGCCTGAGGCTCTGCTGAGTGCCGGATTGGGCTAGCGTGAGGGCTGAGCTTTTCCAGCAATTTTGTTTTTGTTCCTGATTTTACTGTATCCACAGTTCCTTTTAGTTTTTACTTTTTTTTAGTGTTTATCTACAGGGGGCTCTGAATGTCAGGGTTTATACACTGGGGTTCCTGTGTTTTCGGCTTTATTTCACGGGTGCTGTTTGTTTTAGGAGGCTCTATTCTTTAGTGTTCATTTACAGGGCCATCTGTGTTTGGGGTTTATTCACCGTGAGCTTCGTGTTTTAGGAGTAATTTAGTGGGTTCTGTGTGTTCGGACTTAGATACGGGGGCTCTGTTTTCGGGTTTAGTGAAAGGGGCCTTTTTTTTAAGGAGTTATTTACAGGGCGCTCTGTGTTTTAGGGTTGGACATCAGCGACCATCTCACAATGATCACTCCCACAGATCTGACCCGCCGACAGTCCTGCAATCTGTTAGTCCTGAGCATCTAATCATGTAGCACTCCCATCAATTCTGACCCTCTGATAAAGAGGCACTTTCTCAGACCAACACAGTGACAATGCCACAATTCCTCACTCCTGACAAAGTACGAACTTCTGACAGAGGTAATTCCTCAGTATTGAGCCTCCAATAGAAATGCAATACTTCCGTACTGACCTTGTGAATGTGTTGCTCACCATTAATTCTGAACCCGTTCCAATGAAGCTCCTCCTCTGTGTTCAGTCTCTCATAATCATGCACTCTGGCTGTTCTGATCCTCTGACAATGCTGCAATTATGTATGAATTATTATCTTGTATTATCAGTACAGGACTCCCTCAATGCTTCCTCCATTACACTGAGGTCTATCGTTTATATCGGCTCCAACAAACCTGCTCTTATTTAACGGGCCAGGCATTGCTTCACTTGTACAGATTTTGTCAAGTCCTGCTGATGTTTCTGGGAGGACTTTTTCTGACACCTTAGAATTGACCCCTGACAATGTTGCACTCCCCCCTCACTAATGACCGCACCTGAGCTGCAATACCTCGGGGCTAACCTCCTAATTATGTAGCACCCATGAATTCTAAGCCCCTAAAATGAGATGCTGCCTCAGTATTGAACCTCTGTTACCAATGCACCAAGTCAGAACAACCCTCCAGCAATGTGACCCTGCCTCAGAACTGACACTGAGAATGAGGCACTCCTTCAGCACTGCATCTCTAATCATACATTACATTGAGACATTCCTTGTGTACTGACCCTTTGAACAATCAGGCATTCCCTCAGTACTGACAGTCTGACGATTGTGCACTCCCTCGGTACTGGACCTCTGATCATGAGGCACTCCCGTAGTACTGACCTCTCATAGACCTGTAACACCTCAGCCCTTCTGCTCTGACAGTGCTGATCTCCTGACAATGAGGAGCTCCATCAGATTTGACCACCTGACAGAACTGCAAGACCTCAGTATTGCCCCCGTAATCAAGTGGCACTCCCTCAATTCTGACCCGATCACAATGAGGCTCTGCCTCGGTACGGAGTGCCTGAAAATGATGAAATCGCTCAGTGCAGACCCTGTGACAATGAGGCCCTCTCTCATTCTGACCATCTCACAATGCTGCAATACATCATTACTGATTGTGTAATGTGTGGGTCTCGCAATTCGAACCCATTTTTCATGAGGCACTGCGTCAGTTTTGACGCTGTGACAATAAAACAGCCCCACAGTTCTGATACGCTGACAGTGATTCAATACCTCCGTACTGACCCTCTGACAACGAGTCAGTGCCTCAGAACTGTCCCCCTGACAATAAGGGAAACCGTCATACTGACCCGCTGCTTCTGAGGCCCTTCCTCCACACTGACATCCCAGTGCAAAACTATTTCAGTCCTGGCCCTTGAAATGTGAGCAACTTCCTTAATTCTGTCCCCCTTAAATGGCAGCACTCCCTCAGCATTGACCCTTTGACAATAACGCACTCCCACATTTCTGACCCTGAGACAATGAGGCACTCCCTACCCCTGATGCTCAGACAGCGCTTCAATACCTCAGGACTGATACTCTGGCAATGAGGCACTCTGTCAGGACTGACCCCAGGATAGAACTGTAATATGTCACAACTGACTTGATAATTGTTTAGCAGCCTCTCAGTCTGACCCCACGACAATGAGGCACTGGATCAGTATGGATCGCCTCTGACAAATGCGCTCCATCAGAACTAAACCTCTCACAAAGAGGGACTGCCTCAAGACAATGCTGTGATTGAGTCAATCCCTTAGCCCTGAATCTCTGATCATGTGGCTCTGTCTCAGCTCTGTCACCATTACCTTGAGACTTACCCTCCGTAATGTTCCTCTAACAATGAGGCACTTCCTCAACACTGACCATCCAGCATGGAGTCACTGCCTCAGGACTGACCACTTGACAACGAGACACTGGTTAAGAACTGACCTGCTCACAGAGCTGCAATACCTCAGTACTGACCCTCTCATCAAGGGACACTATCTGAATTCTGACACCTGCATAATGAGGCGCTGCCTCAGCGTTCACCCTCTGACAAACTCCTGAGGACCCCCTGTAAAGACTGACAGTCTCCCTGGACGTCCTATAAATACTGACAGTCTCTCCTGGACTCACAATGAACACTGACACACTCCTCAGGGACTCTTTGTAAATACCCACACACACACACACACACACACACACATTCACAGGGACACCCTGTAAATGTTGACACACACACACAACCTGTGACACCCTGTAAATATTGACACACGACCTGGTCATCCCCTGTCAAGACCAACAGAGTCCCCGGGGACACACTGTAAATATTGACACATCTGTGTGACCCCCTGGAAATACTGACAAAGCCCCTGAAATCACCTGTAAAACTGACACACTCCGTGGGACCCCCTGTAAATATTGACACAGTCCCAGCAAATCCTGAAAATACTGACAGTCCCTGGGACCCTCTGCAAAGACTGACGCATTTCCCGGGGCCTCCTTTAAATACTGAAAAATTCCCGCGACCTACAGGGGTTCAGGGACTGTGTCAGTATTGACAGGGGCTCTTGGTGAGAGTGTCAGTATTTACAGGGTGTTCCGGGGAATTTGTAATTATTTACAGGTGCTCCCGGGAGTGTGTCAGTAGTTACAGGCGGTCCCATGGAGGGTCAGTATTTACAGGGCATCTCAGGGATTGTGTCAGGATTGACAGGGAGACTTGGGGAGAGCGTCAGTAGTTCCAGGGGGGCCCGTGGACTTTGTTTTTTCAGCGGGTGTTAGGGAGAGCTACAGTATTTCAAGGTGGTCCCAGGGAGTGTGCCAGTGTTTACAGGGATTCCAGGGGAGTGTGTCAGTATGCACCGAGCCCCTATAAATTCTGACACGCTCCGCAGGACTCCCTGTAAATACTGACATAGTACCTGAGAATCCCTGAAAATGCCACCACACTCCCAGGGACCCTCTGTGAACGCTGACACATTTCCCAGGGCCCGCTTTATACACTGAAAAATTCCCTCGGCCTCCTCTGTATACTGACACACATACCCGGACCCTTGTACGTATAGACACACTCTGCGCAACTAACCACAAATACTGGGATATCCCGTAAATACCGACACACACCTCACGACACACTGTAACTACTGTCACATTCCCTGGAATCCGCTGTAAATACTGAGAAACTCCCTGGGGCTGCATGTAAATACGGACACATTTCCCAAGGACCCCTCTAAACACGAACACATTCCCTGGGACTTCACCGAAACACTGACACATTCCACGGAACCCCCGTAAACACTGATAAACTCCCAGGACCCCCTGGAAATAATTACACATTCCCCATTCCCCCTGTAAATACCGATACACAGCCCGGAAATCCCGTAAACACTGACACACTCCACCCCCGGATACCGATACTCTCCCTGGGACACCCTGCAAATACTGATGCAATCACCGGGACCCCTGTAAATTCTGTCACACTCCTCGGGAAGCCCTCTAAATACTGACATATTCCCTCGACACCCTTTAAATACTGGCAAAGTCCCAGAGAACCCCTGAAAATACTGCCACACTCCCCAGGACCCTTTGTAAATACTGATATATTCCCCGGGACCAGCTGCAAATATTGACACATTCCCTGTCCCCGCTTTCAGCACTGAGAAACTCCCTGGGACTCCCTGTATATAATGACACATTTCCCAGGGTCCCCTCTAAACACTGACACATTCCCCAGGAGCTCCTCGAAATACGGACACACAGCCCCAGATCCCTGTACAGACAAACTCCCTGCGACCCACTGTAAGTCTTGACATACTCCCTGAGACCCCCTGGAAATACCGACACACCACCCCTCCCGGGACCCCCTGGAAATACCAAAACACTGTAGGGATTCTCTGATTCTATTCTATGATGCCCTTGTCCTGTGAATGAATAAATAAAGAAACCTGGTGAAGCCGCCAAACAGCATAGCCAGCAAGTGATAGACACAGCAAAGTGATCCCACCATCAATAGATCAAATCTGAGCTCTGCAGTCCTGCCACATCTCGTCATTTACTGTGGTGCACAATTAAACAACTGATTGGACGTGAAGACTCTACACATATCCCCATCCTCAATGATGGAAGAGCCCAGCACATCAGTGCAAAAGATAGCAATCTTCAGCCAGAAGGGCCAAGTGGATGATTCATCTCGGGCTCCGCCAGCATCACAGATACCGGTCTTCAGTAAATTCAATTCACCCCACGTGATGTCAGGAAACACTTGCAGACACTGGATACTGCAAAGGTCACAGGCCCTGACAATATTCTGGCAATAATACTGAAGACTTGTGCTCCAGAACGTGCCGCTCCCCGTGCCAAGCTGTTGCAGTGCAGTTTCAACACTGGTATCTACCCGACAATGTGGAAAATTGCCCACGTATGTGCTGTATTTAAAACATAGGACAAATCCAACCTGGCCATATACTGCCCTATCAGGCTGTACTCAATCATCAGGAAAGTGATAGAAGGTGTCAGTAACATTGTTATCAGGCAGCACATGCTCAGCGACGGCCAGTTTGGGTTACGTCAGGGCAGCTCAGCTCCTGACCTCATTACAGCCTTGGTTCAAACATGGACAATACAGCTGCATTCCAGAGAGGAAGTGAGAGCTCCAGCCCTTTACAACAAGACTACATTTGACCAAGTGTGGCATCAAGAAGCCCGAGCAAAACTGGACTCAATGGGTATAAGGGGACAAATTCTCCACTTGCTGGACTCATACCTGGCACGCAGAAAAATGAACGATCTTATTGGAGGTCAGATATCTTCGCTCCAGGGGATCCCTGCAGGAGTTTCTCGTGGCAGTGTCCGATATAACCATCTTCAGCTGCTTCATCAATGAACTTGCGTTCATCATAAGGCCAGAAGTTGGGATGTTCCTGATGATTGCACAATGTTCAGCATCATTCATGATTCCTCAGATCCTAAAGCAGTCCTTGTCCAAATGCAACTAGATCTGGGCAATACCCAGGCTTGGTCAGACAAGTGGAAGTTACATTCACACCACAGAAATACCAGGCAATGACCGTCACCAACAAGAGACAACCACCCCTTGACAAACAATTTGTTACATTCACTGCATCCCACACTGTCACCGTCGTGGGGGTGAGCTTTGAACAAAAACTGAACCAGACGCACCACACAAACACAGTGACTACAAGAGCAGGTCAGAGGTGAGGAATGCTGCGGCGGCTCACCCACCTCCTGATTCCCCAGAACGTGTCCACTGTCTACAAGGCATAAGTCAGGACTGTGATGGAACGCTCCCCATTTACCAGGATGGCTGCATCTGTGACAACATGCAAGAAGCTTGACTCCATCCAGGACAAAGCAGCCCAGTTGACTGACACGATATCGACAATCATCCACTCCCTCCACCACCAATGATGAGCGGCCTCAGCAGCACTGTGTACGATCCACAAGATGCACGGCAGAAATTCGCCAAAGCTCCTCATGCAGTCCCTTCCAAACCCATTAGAGCTTCCATCTCGAAGGACAAGGGCATCAAGTACACGGGAACACCTCCTTCAATCCCACTCCAAGCCACTCGTGATTCTGATTTAGAAATATATCCGGAATCCTTCACTGCGACTGTTCAAAAGATGGGAATTCCCTCCCTCATGGCACTGTGGGGGCAACCCACAACAGGCGAACTGCAGCGGTTCGAGGAGGCAGCTCACCACCAACATCTCCAGGGCAATTAGGGATGGGCAATAAATGCTGGACCAGTCAGTGACACACACATCCAACAAATAATTGAAGAAACAAACTCTTATTAATTACAGTGATTTTTCACAGTCTCACAGCCAGCCATGCCTCATATACACACATCTTCGTGACAATGTGGTGACCGTAACCAGACCCACAGTGAGCCTGGGCTCATCCACACTCCTCCCAGTCACATTTCTGATTTGAAAAATACACCTTTTTCACAAGAAATCTCTTTTGTATATGTACAATGTCACAACTGCAGTTGCGTTCTGTCCAGCTGCATATCAAATAAACAAATAAAGCATTGGACTTTGGCTCCACCCAATGAACCAAAGACCTCTCTTAGACATACAACAAAAATATTTACATACATGTGAGCCACGGGGAGGGTCCGATTACTGAATGGACCCTCATTTACCTTCAGCAGGAAAACCTCAGACAGTGGTCCTTCCCGACTGTGCCTCGGCAGCAGCAGCCCCATCGTCCCAGTTATGCCCCAAGCTTTTAGTGCATCCCAGTTATGCCTCGTGGACACACCACCTGGTTACTGACAGGGAGCCAGGCAGCATCTACACGCTTCCGCGTCATGATGCGGCGACTGTAAATGGTCTCACAGTGGCCCTGGCCTCATTCGCACAACTCACAGGAAGTCCTACTTGACTGTAAACGGTCTGACAATTGCCCTCACCTCATTGACACACCTCCAGGAATTATACAGGGACACAAAACAGTGTCACACCGAGCATGGCCTTATTTACACTCCTCCCAGAAACTAAACAGTGATTGTAAACAGTATCACAGTGGGCCTGGCCTCATCTCCATGCTTCCGACTTACTATACGGTGACTGTGAACAGTCTCACAGCAAGTCTGTCCTCATCCGTGCACCTCCCAATCACTTTTTGCTGAAGGTAAACATTGAGCCTGGCCTCATCCACACACTCCCTGTAACTATACGGTAACTGTAAAAGGTCTCACACTGAGCCGAGAGAGAGTAGGAACTGCTCATGCTGGAGTCTGCGATAACTAGGTGTGGGCTGGATGAACACAGCACGACAGGCAGCATCAGAGCAGCAGGAAAGCTGATGTTTCGGGTTTCACCCACAGCCACTTCCAGGGCAGTGTACTGTGGCACAGGCCAACAAGGTGCACATAAACAATCTGACAGGATTCTCACCACCCGCCAATCTATGTTTTGTTGTTTGTTGGAAAGTTCTGATGATGACACATTGTACCAAATGACTTTGTCAGTCTGCTCTGGGAACTACACGACAGGATCCAGCCTCTCCTTTTCCCACAGGGTCTCGAGCATGCTGCGTGCTGACCACGACCTGATGGACTGGCGGTCAGACGTTTGTTTCTTTGCAAATTTCACAACAAAGGATATATGTTATAGAACGGTCCAACTACTTGGAGCTTTCCGTGGCAGAGAGGCCAGTCCCTTCGTTCGCAACACTGGGATCAGGTCGGACCTCAGGACATAGTGACACTTGGTCTTTACGTACTGAGAGTCTACACACAGCTTAATGCACAACAAGGTGGACATCAGGATGAGGGTGACATTGGGTACGTTCTTCCCCCACTTAGCCAGAGCTTAGTACATGGAGTTGTTGCAGACACGGTCTATCTTAGGCTTCCAGTAGGAATGGAAGATGGCTCGGAGGAGGGAAACAGTGCAGTGTGGGTGATGGGCCAGAACTGTGCCATGCACAACAACAGAGAGAGTGCCTCACACCTGATGACCAGGATTTTACCCACAATGTGCACCTAGAACATAGAACATAGAACATAGAACAGTACAGCACAGAACAGGCCCTTCAGCCCACAATGTTGTGCCGACCATTGATCCTCATGTATGCACCCTCAAATTTCTGTGACCATATACATGTCCAGCAGTCTCTTAAATGACCCCAATGACCTTGCTTCCACAACTGCTGCTGGCAACGCATTCCATGCTCTCACAACTCTCTGCGTAAAGAACCTGCCTCTGACATCCCCTCGATACTTTCCACCAACCAGCTTAAAACTATGATCCCTCGTGCTAGCCATTTCTGCCCTGGGAAATAGTCTCTGGCTATCAACTCTATCTATGCCTCTCATTATCTTGTATACCTCAATTAGGTCCCCTCTCCTCCTCCTTTTCTCCAATGAAAAGAGACCGAGCTCAGTCAACCTCTCTTCATAAGATAAGCCCTCCAGTCCAGGCAGCATCCTCGTAAACCTCCTCTGAACCCTTTCCAAAGCATCCACATCTTTCCTATAATAGGGCGCCCAGAACTGGACGCAGTATTCCAAGTGCGGTCTAACCAAAGTTTTATAGAGCTGCAACAAGATCTCACGACTCTTAAACTCAATCCCCCTGTTAATGAAAGCCAAAACACCATATGCTTTCTTAACAACCCCCCTGTCCACTTGGGTGGCCATTTTAAGGGATCTATGTATCTGCACACCAAGATCCCTCTGTTCCTCCACGCTGCCAAGAATCCTATCCTTAATCCTGTTCTCAGCTTTCAAATTCGACCTTCCAAAATGCATCACCTCGCATTTATCAAGGTTGAACTCCATCTGCCACCTCTCGGCCCATCTCTGCATCCTGTCAATGTCCCGCTGCAGCCTGCAGCAGCCCTCTACACTGTCAACGACACCTCCGACCTTTGTGTCGTCTGCAAACTTGCTGACCCATCCTTCAATTCCCTTGTCCAAGTCATTAATAAAAATTACAAACAGTAGAGGCCCAAGGACAGAGCCCTGTGGAACTCCACTCACCACTGACTTCCAGGCAGAATATTTTCCTTCTACTACCACTCGCTGTCTTCTGTTGGCCAGCCAATTCTGTATCCAAGCAGCTAAGTTTCCCTGTATCCCATTCCTCCTGACCTTCTGAATGAGCCTACCATGGGGAACTTTATCAAATGCCTTACTGAAGTCCACATACACCACATCCACAGCTCGACCCTCATCAAGCTTTCTAGTCACATCCTCAAAAAACTCGATAAGGTTTGTATGGCATGACCTACCCCTCACCTCCCAAGGCTTTCTGCACGCCCCAGGCTCTCTGAACTGTGTGCCCAGCACTTTTGGGTAATCTGCCCTGACGGTGAAGGGAATGAAGGATCATTCAGGCCAGATCCCAAAGAACATGGCCTCACTCTTGTCTCGATTGACCGTGGCTCCCGAGGCCAGTTTGAAAGGGTCACAGCTGCTCATGAACCTGCGCACTGACACTGGGGCTGAGCAGAGATTGGTGACATCGTTATCTTACAGGGACGCTTTGACCTGCAGGCCCGCTCTACCTGGAATAATCACACTTCTCAGGCTCACATCCTTACTGATGGACTCAGCAAAGGGCTCGATGGAGTGGGCAGCCCTGCCAGACCCTGGATCTGATGGGTTAGCTCTGTGATTCCCATACGCAGATTGAGACTGCGCGAATGATGTCGGTGTAGATCTGTCGGGCCCAATTGCAGATTCTCTCCCCAAAGCCCATTTTATAAAGCACATCCCACATGTTGGTATGCAATATCCTGCCAAAGGCCTTCTCTTGGTCCAGGCTGATGAGGCAGGTATCCACCCCTCTGTTCTGCCTGCTAGTGATCGTATCCCTAGGAGCGCGAGGCTCTCAGAGATCGTCCTGTCCGCTGCAGCACAGGTTTGGTCAGGGTCAATCACCAATCGCAGAGCAGACCTGACCCAGTTACACATGACTGAGACAGGATTTTGTAGGCTACATTCGCCAATTATCTTGGTCGCTGATTTCTAACTTCCTCCCTCACTCCCTTCCACTTGTAGGTCAGGGTGATGATACCATTCCTCATGGATTTGCGCATAGTACCTGACAGAAGCATACTGTCGTACAGCTCCAGCAGCCTGAAGGATGAGCAGAGCTCGATACGTTTGACTCAATCTGACATCCTGACAACACCAAGCTCCAGCAGGCCCTGGCCACTCAACCCCCAAAGAGCTGAATACAACTCAGCTGGAAAGGCATCACCTCCCACAGTTTTATTCTTTTCTAAGGACTCGAAGGCCTTCCCCGGCTCATCCAGAGATAATGGTCAGTCCAGGCTCCCCTGCTTGGTGTTGTCAAAGACCCCCAGGATCGAGGACAGGAATGACTGGGAGTCACGGCACTGTCTGTGGGCATAGTGTCAGAGGGACTGGCTTAAAAGGATTTGCTGAGCTTCAGGATGTCAGATTGAGACAAACTTATCGAGCTCTGTTCATCCTTCAGGCTACTGAGCACAAGGCTCTCCTTTAGCCTCTTCAAGAAGGAATGTGAACACATCTCATTCGGTCACATGCAGCTGTAAAGGTCCCTGATTAGGCCTCCATTGGAATACCGTTTCTAATTCCAGTCTCCCTGCTGTCGGAAAGATGTTGTGAAACCGGAAAGGATTCAGAAAAGATTTACAAGGATGGTGACTGGGTTGGAGGGTTAAAGCTAAAGGACAAGGCTGAACAGACTGGGGCTATTTTCCCTGGAGCATCAAAGGCTGAGGGATGACCTGATAGAGATTGGTAACCGCATGAGAGGCATGGATAGGGTTTATAGACATTGTCTTTTCCCTGGCGTGGGAGAGTCCATAACTGAAGGGCATAGGTTTAAAGTGACAGGGGAAAGATCTAAAAGGGATTTCAGGTACATTATTTTCATGCAGAGGGTGGTGCATGCGTGCAATGAGCTGCAAGAGAGGGGACGAGAAGCTGGTACAATTTCAACATTTAAAAGCCATCTGAATGGGAAAATGAATAGGAAGAGTTTAGAGGGATATGGGCCAAATCCTGGCAAATGGGACTACATTTATTTAGGATATCGAGTCAGCATGAACAAGTTGGACCAAACGGTCTGTTTGAGTGCTGTCTGTCTCTGACTGTTATGATCTCTTGCTGCACAGTGCAGACCCTGAACCGCAAGATTATCTTGGAGGCCTCGACACCTCCTGGGGCTCCTCGGCGACATTGACCCGATTGTCTGGAGTAAGAGTAGGTTTTGCACGGGTTTCTGGAGTTTGAACAGTTTTGCCCAACTCTCTCTCATCTTCTGAACACTTTTCAGGACAAAGAACTTCTTGATGTTCCCTTTGACTGCCTCCCACCAAGTGCAAAAAGGGTCTTCATCCTTCTCCAACCTGTGTGCTCTCTTTTGAGCTTCTTAATGATTTTTCTGGGGTCAACAGTTTCACATTCAGCTTCCATGTTCCCTTGCCAGCCCACTGGTCATCCTGTAGGTGACAGTCAGCCAGCAGGAGGCAGTAGTCAAAGAAGAACACCGGCTTGACTTCAATGGATATGATCGAGGACGTGTGGGCGCAAACAGGAAATCTGTCCAATGGGTGTATAGACACATCTGGCTATGACCAGGTGTTTCTACTCTGTGCTCAGTCTGCAGGGGTGCTGAAGATGTTATGCAGCTTGGCAACTTCAACCGTTTCCATCAGAAATCTGGACGTCGAGTCCAGTTCACTGTCATACCCTCCATATTGTTCATTCGTGCCGATGATGCAGCTGAAGTCTCTGGCCAGAGTGATTGGCCTGGACATGACCAGCAGCAGTGGAAGCAGGACGGCCAACCCCTCACTCTTTCCCAGTGGGGTCTCCATGTTAATTACTCCGGGAAGCGTTTCTATATGAGCCTGGCCTGATCTGCACATCTCCCAGAAACTATATGGTAACTGTAAACAGTCTTAAAGTGAGCCCGATTGATTCACCCTCCTATCAGTAACTTGCCAATGATTATTGCCTGTTTCACAATCAGTCTAGTCTGATCTTCTGTTCCTCTGAGTGAATCCTCTGTCCTCTTCCATTCAGCCCGTGCCTTTGAGAATACAGCCAGATTCCCCTTCAGGCTGCATTTCATTCTCCTCACTGTCTCGGTGCTGCCACATACATCACCTGTCTCTCCATTTCCGTCTGCAATAGTTCTGTGAAACCCATCCCCCTCCCCGCCCCACCTTCCAGCTGCAATGTTGGAACATCACCACATTGGGCATTGCCATTAGTGGTCCAGCTCATTCATATTTCTTCACAAAACAGAAACACAACTCATCAACAAGACTAAGTGGCAGGCAAATGAGATACATCATCCATCTAAAAACAGTTTGTTCTTCAAAAGTGGAACTAACTTTAATTTGTGTGCGTACAATAGAATCAGGAAGAATAATACATATATAGCATGCAACTCATTTCACTGAACACATTTGTGCAAATAAATGATATCTCTGCAGTTCAACCAATTCCAACAGCATAACATTAGAGACAGAGCATTTGGAAATGATACAGAAATTTCAGATACTAATGATTTAAAGAGGAGCACAGATCGGGGAAACTGAACATGGTGTACACACAAAAATCCATTTCGCAATTGCAATGCCTCATTCAGGCAATTACATCTCTCTCCCTCAGTCTCAAATGGTAACATCTTCCCATTCGATTTTCTTCTACTCTCTGGGCCACCCCCCATTAGCAGTTCCCTTCTCTCCCCAGTTTAGCGTCATGCCTTCCTTTACACTAGTATGTAATGGTACCTTTCTAGTACATGTTTGATTTTCGATGAACACACCGCACTGGTTTGTGACCAGGTCGGCCAGTTGAACCTCTCAGAATGAGAGTTGACTGATTGCTCCATATGAACAGCCCAAATCAGGGAGCCCTGGCTGACAGATAAGAAGTGTGAGGGTCAGAGACGCTGACACCCTGGCAACTATCTCTGAATGAGGCAGTGCTAAAGTTGAAGACAGATCATTTGTAAATAAAAGTTGAATTGAAGATCGACACTGGCCTCTGTATTTCAAATACTCATTTAAATTACATTTCCAGCACTGGGTTTGAATATTATTGTTATCCTTTTGTTATCAAACATCTCTGTGTGCAGTGATCAGCAGGGTTATAACATGGAGATGTGGGAACAGGATTGTTTAGATTCCCTACAGTGTGGAAACAGGCCCTTTGGCCCCACAAGTGCACACCAAACCTTGGAGCATCCCATCCAGACCCACGCCCCTGAACACTATGGGCAATTTAGCAAGGCCAATCCACCTAGCGTGCACATCTTTGGACTGTGGGACGAGACTGAAACACCTGGAGGAAACCCACGCAGACACAGGGACAAGGTGCAAATTCCACACAGACAGTTGCCTGAGGCTGGAATTGAACCTGGGTCCCCAGTGCTGTGAGGCTGCAGTGCTAACCGCTGAGCCACCGTGCCGCCCCATATCGTGTTGCTTTTGCACAAACTTTGATGAAGCGGAAAATGCCACTGATAATGGGAACTGCAGATGCTGGAGAATCCAAGATAACGAAGTGCGGAGCTGGATGAACACAGCAGGCCAAGCAGCATCTCAGGAGCACAAAAGCTGACATTTCGGGCCTGGACCCTTCATGAGAGACGGGGATGGGAGAGGGAACTGGAATAAATAGGCAGAGGGGGGGATGCGGACCGAAGATGGAGAGAAAACAAGATAGGTAGAGAGGAGAGTACAGGTGAGGAGGGAGGGAGGGGATAGTTCAGTCCAGGGAAGATGGACAGGTCAAGGAGGCAGGATGAGGTGGTAGGTAGGAAATGGAGGTGTGGCTTGAGGTGGGAGGAAGGGATGGGTGAGAGGAACAACAGGTTAAGGAGGCGGAGACAGGCTGGGCTGGTTTTGGGAAGCAGTCGGGGGAAGGGAACGGCTGGGCTGGTGTCGGGGGAAGGGAACGGCTGGGCTGGTGTCGGGGGAAGGGAACAGCTGGGCTGGTTTTGTGAAGCAGTCGCGGGAGGGGAAGAACTGGGCTGGTTTTGGGATGCAGTTGGGGAGGGGGAGTTTTTGAAGCTTGTGAAGTCCACATTGATACCATTGGGTTGCAGGGTTCCAAAGCGGATTATGAGTTGCTGTTCTTGCAACCTTCGGGTGGCATTATTGTGGCACTGCAGGAGGCCCATGATGGACATGTCGTCCAAGGAATGGGAGGGGGAGTTAAAATGGTTCGCGACTGGGAGGTGCAGTTGTTTGTTGCGAACCGAGTGGAGGTGTTCTGCAAAGCGGTCCCCAAGCCTCTGCTTGGTTTCCTCAATGTTGAGCGGGTCAGGAGTGAGGGGGCAGGTCACTGTGTCGGGGCCAGGACTGCAGGGGCAAGTCACTGTGAGCGGGTCAGCACGGAGGGGGCAGGTTGCTGTGAGGGGGTCAGCACGGAGGGGGCAGGTTGCTGTGAGGGGGTCAGGACAGAGGGGGGAGGTCGCTGTGAGTGGGTCAAGACTGAGGTGGCAAGTCGCTGTGAGGGGCTGAGGACTGAGGGGGCAAGTCGCTGTGAGCGGGTAAGGATGGAGAGGGCAAGTCCTTGTGATTGGGACAGGACTGAAGGGGCGAGTCGCTGAGAGGGGGTCAGGACTGCAGGGGCAAGTCGCAATGAGCGGGTCAGGACTGCAGGGGTAATTCGCTGTGAGTGGGTCAGGTCTGCAGAGAGAAGTCGCTGTGAGCAGGTCAGGACTGCAGGGGCGAGTCACTGTGAGCGGGTCAGGACTGCAGGCGCTAGTCGGTGTGAGCGGGTCAGGACTGCAGGCGCTAGTCGGTGTGAGCGGGTCACGACTGTAGGGGCAGGTCGCTGCGAGTGGGTCAGAACGGAGGGGACAATTCGCTGTCAGCGGGTCAGGACGGATGGGGAAAGTCGCTGTGAGCGGGGCAGGACGGAGGGGGCAAGTTGCTGAGAGCGGGTCAGGACTGGAGGGGGCAATTCGTTGTGAGCATTTCACTGAGGCACTGTATCCCATTTCCATCTGTCAGTGCATCCCATTTGTCTCAGTCACTGCATCCCTATTTCCCTCCGACACTGCATCCCTATTTCACTCAGTCACTGCATCCCATTTCACTCAGTCACTGCATCCCATTTCACTCAGTCACTGCATCCCATTTCACTCAGTCACTGCATCCATGCTGCATGGTATATGCTATGTATAAATGTGGCATAAAATCCTGACTTGTATGTTCATTTCCTCTTGTAATAACATGTGGCATCATTAGCATCCTTAATCACTTGCATTTAATCAGAAAGCCTGGTACAAACACCAGATAACATGACAGTCCGAACAGAACGCATTTTCCAATGCTTTAAACATATAGTCATGTGTGTCTCAGTGAATAAAAATCCTCCTCATTTTACTGCAATTAAATCTCATAATAAAGGGAGTATGTCTGAAAGTCGTCTCATCCGAAGGAAACCAGACTTGCTCCAGGAAAGCTGCTAAATATATCAAGAAAAATATATATGAAATGATTCTAGAAATTTCTGCAACACAAAGATCAAAGGAAACAATAGTTTGATGAACACACTGTTAAGTGTTGCACTTACACATCACATTTTGGAAAACAAACCACACTGATTTTATACTTTATAAAAAAAAAATTGTTCCAAGTCTTCATTATGCAGCACTGCAGTGAACTGAAAAGGTGTAGAATTTTAACATGCATAGAAAGTATGTGCACAAGTCAAAGCAAACAAAAAAAAGCCACTTCTGTCCTAAAAAGACAATATTATATGACAAAAAGGCAGGGAAGTTTGAGAACACAGCATCATGCTTCCTGCAGAGATAGAGTTTTGCCTGCGTCATAGGGCCGATCAGGGATGGCATAGGGAACTTGTGTGTGGAGCCTGAGGAGGTAGGGGAAGCCCTAAATGAGTCTTGTGCTTCTGTCTTTACGAAAGAAACCAACTTTGTAGTGAATGAAACGTTTGAAGAGCAGGTGTGCATGCTGGAATGGATAGAGATAGACGAAGCTGATGTGCTGAAAATTTTGTCAAACATTAAGATTGACAAGTCGCCAGGCCCGGATCAGATTTGTCCTCGGCTGCTTTGGGAAGCGAGGAATGCAATTGCTTCGCCACTTGCGAAGATCTTTGCATCCTCGCTCTCCACTGGAGTCGTACCTGAGGACTGGAGAGAGGCAAATGTAATTCGTCTCTTCAAGAAAGGAAATAGGGAAATCCCTGGCAATTATAGACCGGTAAGTCTCACGTCTGTCGTCTGCAAGTTGTTGGAAAGGATTCTGAGGGATAAGATTTATGACCATCTGGAAGAGCATGGCTTGATCAAATACAGTCAACACGGCTTTGTGAGGGGTAGGTCATGCCTTACAAACCTTATCGAGGTTTTGAGGATGTGACTAGAAAAGTTGATGAGGGTCGAGCTGTGGATGTGGTGTATATGGACTTCAGTGAGGCATTTGATAAGGTTCCCCATGGTAGGCTCATTCAGAAGGTCAGGAGGAATGGGATACAGGGGAACTTAGCTGCTTGGATACAGAATTGGCTGGCCAACAGAAGACAGCGAGTGGTAGTAGAAGGAAAAGATTCTGCCTGGAAGTCAGTGGTGAGTGGAGTTCCACAGGGCTCTGTCCTTGGGCCTCTACTGTTTGTAATTTTTATTAATGACTTGGACGAGGGAATTGAAGGATGGGTCAGCAAGTTTGCAGACGACACAAAGGTCGGAGGTGTCGTTGACAGTGTAGAGGGCTGCTGCAGGCTGCAGCGGGACATTGACAGGATGCAGAGATGGGCTGAGAGGTGGCAGATGGAGTTCAACCTTGATAAATGCGAGGTGATGCATTTTGGAAGGTCGAATTTGAAAGCTGAGTACAGGATTAAGGATAGGATTCTTGGCAGCGTGGGGGAACAGAGGGATCTTGGTGTGCAGATACATAGATCCCTTAAAATGGCCACCCAAGTGGACAGGGTTGTTAAGAAAGCATATGGTGTTTTGGCTTTCACTAACAGGGGGATTGAGTTGAAGAGTCGTGAGATCTTGTTGCAGCTCTGTAAAACTTTGGTTAGACCGCACTTGGAATACTGCGTCCAGTTCTGGGCGCCCTATTATAGGAAAGATGTGGATGCTTTGGAGAGGGTTCAGAGGTGGTTTACCAGGATGCTGCCTGGACTGGAGGGCTTATCTTATGAAGAGAGGTTGACTGAGCTCGGTCTCTTTTCATTGGAGAAAAGGAGGAGGAGAGGGGACCTAATTGAGATATACAAGATAATGAGAGGCATAGATAGAGTTGATAGCCAGAGACTATTTCCCAGGGCAGAAATGGCTAGCACGAGGGGTCATAGTTTTAAGCTGGTTGGTGGAAAGTAGAGAGGGGATGTCAGAGGCAGGTTCTTTACGCAGAGAGTTGTGAGAGCATGGAATGCGTTGCCAGCAGCAGTTGTGGAAGCAAGGTCATTGGGGTCATTTAAGAGACTGCTGGACATGTATATGGTCACAGAAATTTGAGGGTGCATACATGAGGATCAATGGTCGGCACAACATTGTGGGCTGATGGGCCTTTTCTGTGCTGTACTGTTCTATGTTCTATGTTCTAACTGTGGGCACTGTAAATCAGCAACAAAAGCAGAAGTTGCTGGAAAAGCTCAGCAGGTCTGGCAGCATCAGTGAAGACTGAGATCTGAGGAAGGGTCACAGGACGCGAAACATTAACTCTGACATTGTCTATGTCATAGTGAGTTATGTCTATTGCTTCAGCAAAATCCAACCAACTCTGAATGAAAATCAATGCTTAAGAAATATCCAAAACATCCGCTGTCCCCGTTGTGGCTTCCTCCACATTGGGGAAACGATGCAGAGGCTTGGGGACCACTTTTCAGAACACCTCCGCTCAGTTTGCAATAAACAACTGCACCTCCCAGTCACGAACCATTTCAACTCCCCCTCCCATTCCTGAGAGGAAATGTCCAACCTGGACCTCCTGCAGTGCCATAATGACGCCACCCGAAGGTTGCAGGAACAGCAACTCATATTCTGCTTGGGAACCCTGCAGCCCAATGGTATCAGTGTGGATTTCACAAGCTTCCAAATCTCCTGTCCTCCCACTGCATCCCAAAACCAGCCCAGCTCGTCCCTGCCTCCCTAACCTATTCTTCCTCTCACCCATCCCCCCTCCCACCTCATGCCGCACCCCTATTACCCCTCATCCCGCTCCCTTGACCTGTCCGGCCTCCCCAGACTGACCTATCCCCTCCCTGCCTCCCTACCCATACTCTCCTCTCCACCTATCTTCTCCTCCATCCATCTTCCATCCGCCTCCCCCTCTCTCCCTATTTATTCCAGAACCCGCACCCCCTCCCCATTTTCTGAAGAAGGTTCTCGGCCCGAAACGTCAGCTTTTGTGCTCCTGAGATGCTGCTTGGCCTGCTGTCTTCATCCAGTTCCACACGGTGTTATCTCGCGTTCTCCAGCATCTGCAGTTCCCATTATCTCTCCAAAACAAAGGCTGCTGTCTTTCAAAACCCAATCTCAGATTTTGCAGATAGTCCTTACCCTGAAAAAATACCAAATATGTATAAACAGGAAAACTGGAGGTGAAACCATTCAAAAAATTTTCATTGGCACAACAAATGTTCCAACTGTAAAAGCAGGTTAAGCACCTGTATATAAGGAAACTTTAAACAGACACTTGCAGCCAACAAGTGTGAGAAATTTCCATTTCTTGCTGGATTACCAATTTTGCTGTTGGGAAAATAGGCCTCGGCTTAGCAATGTAAATTCAAACAAGATAGCCCCCTCTCAGAACTCAACACTCAGTCGTAGAGTTCTGTTTTCACAGGTTGGCGTATAATAGCATCAAGCACAATACACCAAATCTTCTTTGGTACCTTTTCCTTCCATAAAACTGCTTTTAGTAGATGCACACAGAAATCATTTCATACACGTTGAACAGTTGGTAAGTTCAAGAGGCCAGTTCCAGCACTTGGACTTGCATCTGCTTCATCATCAAAACAGAACAAAATAAAGACCCACTCTTTCTAAGTCACATTTTCCATTTTTAGTGACGAGGTGAAGTGCAAGAACTGCTCACTTGATGTTAAAATCTCCTAAATATGTACCTATATATTTCAATTCTGTGAAATATGTGGAATGAGTTCGAGAGAAGGATTAATTTTCTTGTGCTGGGAGAGAGCTGGGACAGATAAAATAGGTTGAATGGCCTCCTCCCATGCTAAAAATGTCCATAACTGTTCTTGGCCCTGCGAAATTGAAGTGGCCATCCTTTCATTATGACTGTGAGACGCAGCATGTTACGATAGATGGTACAATGAAGAAATCCTTTGTTATTAATGAATTTTTCAGCACTAGGCATTCTTCCCAAGTCAAATGTTCGATATGTACCTGTTGCACTGACTTGGTTCCAAACAGTTATAACGTGGAGGAGCTGGTGTTGGACTAGGATAGACAAAGTCAGAGCTCACATGACATCAGGTTATAATCTGACAGGTTTATTTGAAATCACACAAGCTTTGGGAGTGCAGTCCCTTCATCAGGTGCGGTCAGGGAGGTAAACACACAGACACACAATTGATAAGCAGACAGATCAAAACATCATACAACTGGTGTGAGTGGAGTGTCAGATAATAAGTCTTCATCCAGGATGTTTGTTTGTTTGCAGATATTTTGTTGAAGAAACACACAACTTGTCGTTACAGTCAGTGTGGTATCTTATAAATTCTTGCTTTTGAAATAAAGGTTAAAACTCTAAGACAGATTCTGAACACAAGCCTCGAAACTACAAGTCAGAGTCTGACCTGAGATGCCACCTTTTGTACATTCCTGTTGCGCTGCCTGATTATCATGACAACACAGCACTGACATGGACTTTATAAACGCTTTACTTGCCTCTAACACTCTTGGTCACCTGTATAGAGTTATTATCTGACACTCCACTCACGCCAATTCTATGATCTTTTGATCTCTCTGCTTATAAGCTGTGTCTCTCTGTGGTCACCTCACGAACTGCACCTGATGAAGGGGCTGCACTCCAAAAGCTTGTGTGATTTCAAATGAACCTGTTGGACTATAAGCTGGTGTCATGTGACTTCTGACTTCAAACACTTACAGAATGTGTCTTCAATCCTACCGTGACTTGACAATAAGTCAACTTCTTAAAATTTATAAAATGAGAATGTCAAGTGAAGTATGTCTAACCTTGAGCGTTTAAAAAAGGAAATATTACAACCACAGTCCAGTCAGACAGTAAAGACAGAAGGAATGATTGAATCGACTGTGTCTGACACCACACAATTAATCCCCCTGATGGAAGAAAGGTTGGCTGCGTTCTCTTTCTTCAGGAACGTCCAGCTAATACCACCTTACTACTGCTTGTTTTATTCATCTCATGTTCCATCTAATTCCTTGCAGTCTTGGTCAAACCTTCATGTAATTTATTCAAATTTTCAAAGAAATAAATTTAACTTTATATTCCACAATTTTAACATCTCCTTTTAAGGTTTGAACAGTTCAGTTCGTACAGTGCACATCTTGTGTTATTAACTGGAGAACATGGTGGAAAAATCAAGATATATTGACAAGTAAACAAATGGCTAACTTCTGTTTCCTTGTCAGTAATGCCTTTTGAACAGAACATTAAGTTGCGCAACTATGTAGAGATAACAATTTAAAACTGGGAAGACCACTTTGTGGTCCCCACACCAATCTCTATTCACTACCTACTGATTGCATTACTCCGCCTTGGCAACAATGTAATATTACGCTTGTCTCAGCACAACCTTGGCATCTTGTTTATCCCATGATGAACGTCCGACCACACATTCATGCAATCCCTAAAGCTGTCTCTTTACATCTTTTCAATTCTGCCTACCTGTCTCTTGTCTTGGCTCATTAGCAGTGAAACCTTCATCTGGAACTACTTCACTTCTGGACCTGACAATTCCAATGCATTCCCTGTTGGAGTCCCACATTTGCCCATTGAAAACTTGACGTCGTCTAAAACTCCACTGCCCGAGTCTCACCTTGAACCAAATCCTCTTCTCTGTACTTTCTACCTGACTGCTACTATTAACAGTAATTTTATTAAATTCTCATTTTTGTTTACAAATCGTTCCTTGGCTATGCCTATCGCTATTTTCGTAATCTCCACCAGTCCAACTATACTTCAGGATATCTGCACTCGTCTAATTATGTCCTCTTGCCCACTCTTGATTTTAAACGGCCCACTACTAGTTGCCAAACATTTAATTGTGTCGGCTTCAAACCCAAGAAGAGACTTCCTACACCTTCAGCGAGCAAACTCACATCCCGAACCTCAACCCGAGCAACAAATCTTCTCAAAACTCGCTAACTTCCTACACCTCTTAGCCTCTGTACGTTTTCTCTTTTAAGGCACTTTTTAAAACAATCCTCTTTCATCAAGCTCTTGACCGTCAGAACTAACAACTTAATAAGGCTCAGTTGTATTCTGGGATTGTGAATACTCCTTTCAGACGCCTTCAAAGTTTCCCTCCATTAAAGAGATTTTATAAGTGGTTCAAGTCATTGCCAAGCAGAGGGGGACGAATTGGGGAGTTACTTCAAAGAGCTATGATATGCCAAACGACCTCCTTCCACACTGGCCAACTCTGATTCTACAAAAAGAAAAATGATTTTCAGACTTGGGAAGATCCCTCAAAAATGTCACATCTAACCAGCTTATGGGCAGAGTCGAGCTGCTGAGATGATAGACCAGGATTTAGGGGTACCAGGAGTGATAATATGCTGAACACAATCAAATTTTGAGGTTGTAGAATGATGTGGTCTTCATCATTTTTGACACTTGGACCATTTTCCTTCCTTTCCACAGAACAAGTCAAATAGCGGCAGCACAATGTTGCATGGCCGCTCAAGCCTGCTCCACCGTCGATGATGATTGTGGCTGGTCTTCCACATCAATTAAACTTTTGCTCATATCTCATCCTCTTCTCAAAACATCGATCTATTCACGTGTAGTATCCCTCTCGCTAACTTCATGAGAATTCATTCCAATCACTGAACTCCTAACGCTGACCCACCCCAGGTCAAAAAATTCAGCTGAGATCAGGAACTGATCTCGCCTGTATGGCTGAGCTGGCTTTTAAAAAGTTTGCCGGTGAGAGAGTCCCAGTGAGAAACATTCATTAAAAAAAATAATTGCATGGATTGCTCTCCAATCCTAAACTCTATTCAAATTCAGTTGGTTTGTGATGCAGAGTGATGCCCTGCAGAGAGGGCTCAATTGCCATACCAGTGAGCTGACCACAAAGGGTCTTCGCCTCAACCGCTCTACTTGACTGAGGCGTGGTGATCTTCAGGTTAAATCATAACCAGTTGTCTCTCTCTAAGGAGTCGCCAAATGGCGTGCTAAGACTTTACCTTTAACCCTGATAACATGGCAACAAGCAGATAACTCAGCTGATGTCACTGACTAATAGAATCCTCAATTATACTGATATTCATGTTGTGATATCATCAGAAGGCATGCTCAACTAACTTTTAATTTGCAAATTCAGTTAACAACCATTCAATCAATATTACTGAATACTCATATTACTGATCGTCTCGATACAACATTCTGGTTACATCTGTTCATAAGTGAAGTGTAATGTAATTGCACTTACTGTGGTTTTATCAATGTGATCCTGCAATGAGTCAATAAGCAGGTCACCCACAGGTTGCCAATCAGTGTGGACCCCCTCAGCTGTTATCACATGAGCCTCAAGATCATCCAGCGCTTTCTGCAGTTCTTGAAGTTTCTCCAACGCCTTTTCCACCTGTTTCTGCCAGTTGCTCGCACGGGTTTTCAATTGCTCCCAATTTTCCTTCACTTCTGTTGACTGTTTGCGGACAGCTTTGGCAATTCTCTGGGCTCTCTCTTCCGGGGTAGGTTCTGGAAATATGAAGTGCAAATAATTTATCAACTGTTCATGATTTTGATCGATAGATTTTCTTTCTAAACCCCTTTCCTTTAAAAGGTCTCTCTGGACTTTCTCCTGAAATTGGGATATATAAGACTGAAGCACATCAATGATAAATTCTGTAATTAGCTAGCAGGTCGTGGAGCCATGAACAGAGAATCACAGAGAACCAATACAAAGCCAAATAAAATTCCGCAGATATTTGAAATTTGTCACTACCAAGGAAGCTTTAAAAAAGGAAAAGGATCAGTGACTAAATGGGTACAATTCTCAACAAAAGATTTGAAAAATCCTTTCAGTGTATCTTTCGTAGCTATGAGACAAACATCCAACACAAACCAACTTTCATCTTTCAGGACTGGCAAGTTAGAATGATAAACCCAAAGTCTACCCTGCATAGTTCGCTCTAGAACTCACTTCATGAGGTTGTTAAGAGATGTAGAGATAACAAAGTGTGCAGCTGGATGAACACAGCAGGCCAAGCAGCATCTGAGGAGCACAAAAGCTGACATGTTGGGCCGAGACCTTTCATCAGAAAAGGGGGAGGGGGAGAGAGTTCTGAAATAAATAGTGAGAGAGGGGGAGGCGGATCAAAGATGGATAGAGGAGAAGATAGGTGGAGAGGAGACAGACAAGTTAAAGAGGTGGGGATGGAGCCAGCAGAGGTGAATGTAGGTGGGGAGGTAGGGAGGGGAGAGGTCAGTCCGGGGAGGACGAACAGGTCTCCGGGGCGGGAAGACGTTAGGAGGCAGGAAATGGGGGTGGGGTTTGAGGTGGCAGGATGGGATAGGTGGGCTGGTTTTGGGATGCGGGAAGGGGAGGGGTGATTTTGAAGCTTGTGAAGTCCACATTGATACCATGGAGTGCAGGGTTCCCAAGCGCAATATGAGGTGCTGCTCCTGCAACCTTCAGGTGGCATCGTTGTGGCACTGCAGGAGGCCCAGGATGGACATGTTACCTGAGGATTGGTAGGGAGAGTCGAAACAGTTCACGACTGGGAGGTGCAGTTCTTTAGTGCAAACTGAGCACAGGCGAAGCGGTCCCCAAACCTGTTTGGTTTCCCCGAAGTAGAGGGGGCCACAATGGCAACAGTGGATACAGTCTACCACATTAGCAGATGTGCAGGTAAACATCTGTTTGCTGAGGAAATTCTTCCTGGGGCCTGGGATGGGGGGGAGGTATCGGGACCAGTGAATTTTAAACGTTTTGATGACAACATTTATGGATATGCAGGGAAAAGTGCTGGGTGTCGGGAGTGCTAGAGGGGAGTGTGGAGCGGATAAGGGGGTCACCTAAGGGTGGTGGGAAAAACGTCTTTGGTGGTGGGGTCGGATTGCGGATGGCAGAAGGGTCGGAGGACGACGCATTGAATCCAGATGTTGGTGGGGTGGTACGTGAGGGCGACGAGGACACTGTTTTGGTAGTTATTATGGGGTGCGGGTGAGAGGGATGAGTTGTGGGAAACGCGGGTGACACGGTCGAGGGTGTTTTTGACCACTGAGGAGGGGGAAGTTCCGGTCCTCGAACAACCCTCAACAGTTTCTCTTTCAATTCCTCCCACTTCCTACAGACAAAGAGGGTGGCCAGGGTAGCCAAATGGGCCCAAGCTATGCCTGCCTCTTTGCAGGTTACATGGAACGCTCCCTCTTCCGTACCTACACTGGCCCTCAACCCCACCTCTTCCTCCGTTACATTGATGACTGTATCGGCACCGCCTCGTGTTCCCACAAGGGGCTCGAACAGTTCATCCACTTCACCAACACCTTCCTCCCCAACTTGAAGTTAACCTGGACAATCTCTGATACCTCTCTCTCCTACCTGGACCACTCTATTTCCAACCACTGAGAAACAAATATCCATTTCAACTCCACAAATTCCCACAGCTACCAAGATTACACCTCCTCTCACCATATTCCTGCAACAATTCATCCCCTATTCCCCATTCCTTTGCCTCTGCATCTGCACTCCCAGGATGAGGTATTCTATTCCAGTATATCTCAGATGTCCTCATTTTTCAAAGACCACAACTTCCACCGCTCTGTGGTTGATAACGCCCTCGACCGTGTCTCCAGAATTTCCTGCAACAAATCTCTCTCACCCCACCCCGCAACAACAACCAAAACAAAGTCTCCCTCGTCCTAACGTACCACCCCACCAACCTCCGGATACAACGCAGCATCCTTCGAAACTTTCAGATTCTCTGGGAGGCTACGGAGGAGGTGGCGGAGCCTTTGGCCTTGATCTTTGAATCCTCATTGTCTACAGGTTTAGTACCAGAAGGCTGGAGGGTTGCAAATGTTGTGCCCTTGTTCAAAGAGGGCAGTAGAGATGACCCAGGTAATTATAAACCCAGTGAGCCTTCCGTCTGTTGCAGGAAAAGTTTTGGAAAGGATTATAAGAGAGAGGATTTATAGTCATCGAGCAAGCACCAATTTGATGGGAGATAGTCGACATGGATTTGTCAAGGGCAGGTCGTGTCTCACAAGCCTCATTGAGTAATTTTGGAAGGTGACCAAGCATGTGGATGAGGGTCGGGCAGTTGACGTGGTGGACATGGACTTCAGTGAAGCCTTCGATAAGGTTCCACATGGTAGGCTATTGGAGAAAACATGGAGACATGGGATTGAGGGAGATTTAGCAGGTTGGATGAGAAACTGGCTTTGGCGAAGGAGGCAACCAGTGGTGGTTGATAGAAAATATTCAGCCTGGAGTCTGGTGACTTCTGGTTTGTCTCAAGGATCTGTTTTGGGACCACTGCTGTTTGTCATTTTTATAAATGACTTGGACGGAGGCATTGGTAGATCGGTTAGTAAGTTTGCAGATGACACTCAAGTCGGTGGAGTGGTGGACAATGTGGAAGAATGTTGCAGGTGACAGGTAGACTTGGATGAACTGCAGAATTGGGCAGAAAGGTGGCAGATGGAGTTCAATGCGGATAAATGTGAGGTGATTCACTTTGGGATGAATAATAGGAAGGCAGAATATTGGGTCAATGGAAAGATTCTTGGTAGTGATGCTGTGCAGAGGGTGTCGATCTATGTCGATCCCTGAAAATTGCCATCCAGGTTGATAGTGCTGTGAAGGCGGCTTCCGGTGTTTTAGGTTTTATTGGCAGTGGGATTGAGATCCAGAGCAACTGTCCAAAAAACTGGTGCGGTCTCATTTGGAATATTGCGTACAGTTCTGGTCGCCCCATTACAGGAAGGATGTGGAAGCATTGGAAAAGGTGCAGAGGAGATGTTGCCTGGTCCGGAGTGAAGAAAGGCTGAGGGACTTGGGTCTGTACTCATTGGAGAGAAGGTGGTTCAGAGGGGATTTAATAGAGACATACAAGATGATCAGTGGATGAGACAGGGTGGACAGTGTGGGTCTTTTTCCGAGGATGATGACGTCAGCTTGTATTCGGGGGCACAGCTTAACAGTGAGGGATAATAGATTTGAGATAGATATCAGAGGCAGGTTCTTTACTCAGAGAGTGGTAAGGATGTGGAACCCCCTGCCTGACAATGCAGTTAGCTCAGCCACATTCGGGGCATTTCAACAGTCCTCGGATAAGCATATGGATGATAATGGGATCGTGCAGGGGGATGGGCTTAGATTAGTTCACTGGTCCATCCACATCATCGCAATGAGCAAAAAAGCACACCGTTGTCTCTACTTCACAGGAGGCTAAGGCAATTGCGTGTGCCCACAAGGGCAACTTTCATTGATGTACCACAGAAAGCATCCTATCTGGATGCATATCACAGCACGGTTCCTCTCGCAAAACAATCCCTAATTATTATGGCTCCTGCCTTTCTTCTTCCAGGCAGAATTGGTTCTGCTTTGTCATAACTAATTTGGGAGAAAATCCACGCTCAGTCTAAGTTAATTCTTCCAACAATTCAGATACCATGGAATACTGAGCAATGAGTTGGTGTGTGAGAAAAAGAGAGAGAGAGAGAGAGAGAGAGAGAGGGAGAGGGAGAGAGAGAGAGAGAGAGAGAGAGAGAGCCAGAGAGGTTGGGGGGTGGGGGAGGAAGAGAGAGCGCGCGAGAGAGAGAGACAGCGCGAGAGAGAGAGACAGCGCGAGAGAGAGAGACAGCGCGAGAGAGAGAGACAGCGCGAGAGAGAGAGAGACAGCGCGAGAGAGAGAGACAGCGCGAGAGAGAGAGACAGCGCGAGAGAGAGAGCAACAGAGAGAGAGAGCAACAGAGAGAGAGCGCGAGACAGAGAGAGGGAGAGCGAGACAGAGAGAGAGAGAGAGCGAGACAGAGAGATGGGCGATGAGGGAGAGAAGGAGAGACAGACAGACAGAATAGGTGACAGAATGTGAGTGTGTGAGCGCCTGCATCAGACACTGAGAGAGATGTTGCTGAGGTGGAGATAGTTGAGAGTGTCGATCACCAACAATCTCTCCTGGTCCACCCAGATCGTCGCAATGGGCAAAAAAGCACACCAAATGTCTCTATTTCCCCAGCAGGCTAAGGTAATTTGGAGTGTCCGCAAGGTCAACTTTCATTCATGTACCAGAGAAAGCATCCTATCTGGATGCATGTCACAGCATGGTTTGGCAACTGCTCTTCCTAAGATCACAAGAAACTGCAGAGTCATGAACACAGCAGAGTCCATCATGCAAACCAGCCTTCCATTCGTTGATTCCACCTCTACTTCCCGCTGCCTCGGGAAAGAAACTGACATAATCAAAGGCCCTTCTCACCCGCCAATTACACTCTCTTCTCCCTTTTTCTGAAGGGAAGATGTAAAAAAAGTTTGTATACATGCGTGAAAAGATTCAAGAACAGCTTCTTCACTGCTGTTATTGGACATCTGAATAGGACACTGAAAAGCTTAAATCTAATTTTGATCTTGCTCTCTGTGCATCTTCTCTGTAGCTGTCACTATGTTCCGTTTCACTCATGCGCCTTGTTTGATATCACCTGTCTATACTGCATGCAGAAGAAAACTTTTCACTGTACCTGGGCACATGTGACAATTATGACTCAAATCAAGATAATAAAATGTGAGGCTGGATGAACACAGCAGGCCAAGCAGCATCTCAGGAGCACAAAAGCTGACGTTTCGGGCCAAGACCCTTCATCAGAGATGCTGCTTGGCCTGCTGTGTTCATCCAGCCTCACATTTTATTATCTTGGATTCTCCAGCATCTGCAGCTCCCATTATCTCTGACTCAAATCAAATTGACTGTGTGCAAGAGAGAGGTGAGCATATGATTGTGCTCAAGAGTGCAAAGACAGTGCATGAAAGTGTGTGTGTGCGCACGACAGAATGTGTGTGCCAGTGACTGTGCTTGAGAGTGTGTGAAAGGGAGTTAGCACAAGAAGGGAGTGTTACAGCATGCATGAGGGAGTGAGTGTGTCTGTAAGTGTGACTGTAAGTGTGAGTGAGCTTGACAGCAAGTGAATTTGCAAACCTAAGTGTGTGAGGGAGAGATTTGTGGTAGTATGTGTGTACTTGAGAGTGAGAGCATTGGCAAAAGATCCTGCAACAGTGCATGCAAGTGTGCCACAGAATGTGTGCAAGACCGTGTACGACTGTGTGACGGTATGGAGTATGAATGAGTGAGAATGTGACAGAGTGTGTTCGTGAGAGACTGTGTTCCTGACTTTTTTTTGTGTGTGTGTAGTGTGTTTGTGCATGAGGGACAGAATATGCATGTGCAACATAGTGTGACTGTGAACCTCTGTTGGTGCCTGTGAGTGAAGTGATGGGGGAGAACAGGGAGAGGAGAGAGAGAGAGAGAGACAGAGAGAGAGAGAGAGACAGAGAGAGAGAGACAGAGGGAGAGAGACAGAGGGAGAGAGACAGAGGGAGAGAGACAGAGGGAGAGAGACAGAGGGAGAGAGACAGAGGGAGAGAGACAGAGGGAGAGAGACAGAGGGAGAGAGACAGAGGGAGAGAGACAGAGGGAGAGAGAGAGAGGGAGAGAGAGAGAGAGAGAGAGAGAGAGAGAGAGAGAGAGAGAGAGAGAGAGAGAGAGAGAGAGAGAGAGAGAGAGAGAGAGAGAGAGAGAGAGAACGCATGAGAGAGAGAGAGAGAGTGCATGAGAGAGAGAGAGAGAGTGCATGAGAGAGAGAGAGAGAGAGAGCGCATGAGAGAGAGATGAGATGAGGAATTAGAAATGATGGGTGGTCAATACCTGGAGGAAAAAAAGAACAGTGTGAGAGTGTTAAGAGAAGCCGCTGGATGTAATATGGAGGCTATTGTTTTTTTTATTGTACTAAATGAAAAGCAAGTGTCACCTCTCAGTGTTAGGGGACAGGAGATGTGCATTAGAGAAGGAGATATCGTCAGCCTTGTCAGAGACAGCAGACAAGTTGCAAATGCATAGAAACTGACATTAAAGCTTTCTTATCAATGTGTAAAGAGGTGAGACAAATATGACGAGTCAATATTGTACCTTTGCGCTCAGTAAAATCATGGAATCATGAATCAGAGAACCCTTACAGTGTGGAAACAGGTCGGTCAGCCCAACATGTCCACACTGCCCCTCACAGCATCCCACCCAGACCCATCCACCTATAACTCACCTAACCTACACATCACTGAACACCTTGGGAAATTTAGCACGGCCAATCCACCGACCTTGCACATCTTTTGACTGTGGGAGCAAACTCGAGCACCCGGAGAAAACCCATGCAGGCACATAGAGAATGTGCAAACTCCACACAGAAAGTCACCAAAGGGTGGAATTGAGACAGTGGTGTTAACCAGAGCCACTGTGCTCTATATTATGCGAATTCAGCTGCAAGCATTTTTTTTAAAGAAGGGAAACTTACCATCGTCACAGGATTAGAGTGGTTTCAATCTTCTATCAGCTTTGAGAACCTTATCCATATCTGCCTTCACAAGGGCAAGGTGATGGTAATGGTGTGAGACCGGTTAGTGTGCAGCAGCTCGCCATGCAAAACATTAACGGCACTTTCATTGCTTTTTTCCTAGGGGCATAACAGAAAGACAAGAACATGAAAAAATCCTGAAATCTTTCTCCAATTTCAATCTCCAAGGGACCATCCGTTCCTCAAAAGTCATAACCAAACTGAACATGGGCCTCCTGCAGTGCCACAAATGATGCCACCCCAAAGTTGCAGGAACAGCAACTCATATTCCGCTTGGGAACCCTGCAGCACAATGGACGTGGCTGACAGCTCTGTCAACCACGAATGCAAGGAATGCTCAGTTGAGGAAGAATGCAGACATTTCGGAATCCCTCCAGCAGAAGATGATATCATTAGAACAAATGGATCTGTCTGGACAGTCCTGTTTGTAGATTTTGGGAAGTAAGACTCTATTGTTTGTCATCAAGGATATGGTTGAGTGATCATATTCAGACTGAAGAGACCAAGAATGTGAGGCTGGAGAACGGGTGCAGAACCATGCCTCTCGGAATTCCTGTGCGTGTCTATGCTTGGCTTGGGCTACTACGGTTACCTTGTCGCAGTGTCCTCTGAGAGGCGTGATTCTCCACCCATAATGCAACCAACAAACAGATACAATTGGACCCCCACACACAAACCCATACAGATCAAAACCGGAAATGACAGTACTCATGGTAACAGACCGGACAGTGTCAATTCCAGACAGAGTAGAATAACATCGTTTCATTGGAGGCTGTACCGATGATGTCACCGATCATGGTGACGAAACGTCTGAATGAGAAGAAGCCAGCTCGGCGAGCAAGTCAACAACCTCAATCAGAGAACTGGCTGTTTTGAACTACCTTGTTCAAGAGTTTCAGTTTTGATTTTGAATGTTAAATCTCGCTCCCACATAGGGATGGAGGATTACTGTTAACAGCTGCATTCTAACTAATTCATATCGAATCATTATTGTTTTGACCAGTCTTCGGGTCAGGCTCCCTCGGTGACTGAGTCTCCCAAATTGTTAAGTTCCCTCGTGAAAGACTCCCCTTCTTGACACACCCAACTAGATCTACCTCAGTTGGTATGAATTAAGCTGACTAAAAAGGATCTTTGTCTTGTGGATACCTTCCTATGTTTCAGAAGGAGTCAAGATAACTCAGGGTGACACGGTGACTCAGTAGTTAGTACTGCTACCTCACAGCACCAGGGACCTGAGTTCCATTCCAGCCTCCGATGACTGTCTGTGTGGAGTTTGCACATTCTCCCCTTCTCTGTGTGGGTTTCTGCTGGGTGCTCTGGTTTCCTCCCACAGTCCAGAGATGTGCAGGTTAGGTGGATTGGCAATGCTGAATTACCCACAGTGCCCACGGATGTCTAGGTTAGGTACATTAGCCATGGGAAATGCAGGCTGACAGGGATAGAGGAGGGGAATGGGGATGGGTCTAGGTGGGATGCTCTTTGGAGGGTTGCTGTGGGCTTATTGAACTGAGTGGCCTGTTTCCACACTGGGGATTCTATAAAACTAGCTTCTCCTGAACTCGTGAGAGAGTGAGTTTTATCAATTGCTAAATGCAAGAAGTCATAAGGCACCACAAATATGCACAAGTTAGAAACAAGAAATTAGCTCAAAAACCATAAAAGTTAAGAGGGATACGGATACTTCAGCCTTTGGATTGTTTGTGAAGAATAGAAAGTGGGATGTTGTGGCCACTAAGTTGGGCGATGCCCGTAATGTTGATATGAATTCAGCAGTTAATTTTGAGATTCTTGTTTAAATTCTTTTGACCTTGTTTCCCTTTTGACATTGCCCAGGTTTGCAGAGCTCAGAGCAAGAGATTTTCTTTTCTTCTTACCTGCAGCATAGAGCGATGAAACGGCTGTCCCAGAGCCGTGACCTCCGCAACTCCTGAGACCACACGAGCACATTCGCCCAGGAATACACACGGACTGATACGAAAGAACTATCGGGATAACAATACTCAGCGTGCTACTGGAAAAGACAAGCATGTACAAACAGAAAACAGCTGTAAATAGTGTCAAGAGGTGAAATCAAGTGATAAAGCTAAATTCATGGCTCTTTGCTTGCGTGCTCATTGTATTCAGAACAAAATCAACAAATTAATAGCACATTTCTAGGTTGACGGGCATGATTTTATAGCTATTACAAAGACATGGTTACAAGGAGATCAACACTGGAGCTAAGTGCGCAGGGCTATACGGCATTCCAAAAAGACAGGCAGGAGGGAAAGTGACTGTAAGCAAAGAAATTAGTATGAGAGCAAGAAACGATCTTGGATCGGAAGATCTAGAATCCAATTTTATTTATTTGTTAATGGGAGGAGGACATCCCGAGCTACGCAGTGTTTATTGTCCGTCCCTAATTGCCCAGGGGACAGTTCAAAGTCAATCATATTGCTGTGGGTCTGCAGTCACATGTAGGCCAGATCATGTAAGGGTGGCAGTTTCCTTCCCGAAAGCACATCAGTGAACCAGGTGAGTTTTTCTGACATTTGGCAATGAATTCATGGTCATCATTATATTCTTAATTCATGATTTTCTTTTATATTGAATTCAAATTCCACCATCTGCTGTGCTGGGATTTGAACACAGGTCCCCAGAATGTTATCTCAGTCTCTGAATTAACAGTCCAGCAATAATACCTCTCGGCCATTTCCTCCCCCATCGTGGAACAAGAAAGCCTGTAGCTGACTCCCACTTGGGAAAAACAGTGAACCAGGAGCTTCTTAAATGGGCGATCGCATCTCCTTACATTTTAAGACAGCCATGGATAATCAGGACCTTGTGGGAAGGGACGAAATTGGGGGAGGGAAAATTACATCAGTGTTAGGTAGGAGCTGAGCAGTATTAATTGGGAGGAGCTTTTATTGAACAAGTCAACATTTGATACGTGGGAGTTATTTAAAGACCTACTGATCAGCGTTCAGAACTGGCCTATTCCAGGGAAGGAGGAATGACAAGGATGGCAATCTAAGGACATACGGACATAAGAAATAAAACAGGAGTAGGCCATCTGTCTCTTCCAGCTCGTTCCGCTGATCTTTTTTGCGGACTCAGCTCCACTTACCCTCCCATTCACCAGAACCCTCAATTCCTTTCCTGTTCAAAGATCTATCTGTTTTGGCTTTCAAAACATTCAACAAGGGAACCTCAACTGTTTCAGTGGGCAGAGAATTCCACAGATTCACAACCCTTTGGATGAAGAAGCTCATCCTCAACTCAGTTTTCAATCTGTTCACACTTATTTTGAGGCTGTGCCCCCAAGTTGGAATTTCGCCCATCAGTGGAAACAATTTCCGATCCATTTGTTTCATAATTTTAAAAGTTTCTATTAGATCACCCCTCATTCTTCTAAATTCCAGTGACTGCAATCGGAGTCTACTCAATATCTCCCCATACAGCAACATTTTTAATTCTGGAATCAACCTCGTGAACCTCCTTCGCACCCCCTCCAGTGCCAGTACATCCTTTCTCAAGTGAGGAGACTAAAACTGTACAAACTACTCCACACCAAGCCTCACCAGCACCCTATACAACTGTAGCATACCCTCCCGATTTTTAAACTGCATCACTCTCGCAATGAAGGACACTGTTCCATTTGCTGTCTCAATTACCAGCCGCATCTGCAAACTACCTGATTCAGACCCAAGGCTGCCCAGCTCCCTCTGCGGAGCAGCATGCTACAATTTTTCACCATTTAAGCAAGACTCCATTTTTCCATAATTGCTACCAAAATGGATGCCCTCACATCTCCCATCATTGGACTCCATCTGCTAGACCCTTGTCCATTCACTTAAACTTTCTGCATCCTTCTGCAGATTTTCATTGTCCTCTTCAGACTTTACTCTCTCACTCATTTTAGTGTCATCTGTGAACATAGAAAAATACAGTGCAGAACAGGTCCTTCAGCCCTCGATGTTGCACCAACCTGTGAACTAATCTGAGCCCGTTCCCTCACACTATCCCATCATCATCTATATGCTTATCCAAGGACTGTTCAAATGCCCTGAATGTGGCTGAGTTAACTGCATTGACAGGCAGGGCATTCCACGCCCTTTCCACTCTCTGGGTAAAGAACCTGCCTCTGACATCTGTCTTTAATCCATCACCCCTCAATTTGTAGCTGAGCCCCCTTGTACAAGCCAACATCATCATCCTAGGAAAAAGACTCTCACCGTCCACCCTGACTCATCTTTCTCTGATCGTCTTGTATGTTTCTATTAAAGGCCCTCTTAGCCTTCTTCTCCCCAATGAGGACAGACTCGAGTCGCTCAGCCTTCTCTCATAAGACCTTCACTCCAGACCAGGCAACATCCTGGTAAATCTCCTTTGCTCCTTTTCCAATGCTTCCGAATTCGTCCCGCAATGGAGCGACCAGAACAGGTCGCACGAGCGTTTTGTGCAGTTGCAGCATGACATCACGGCTCTGGAACTCAATCCCTCTACCAATAAAGTCGAACACACCGTATGCCTTCTTCACAGCACGATCAACATGGGTGGCAACTTTCAGAGATCTATGTACATGGACGCCAAGGTCCCTCTGCACATCCGCACTACCAAGAATCTTTCCATTGGCCCAGTATTGTACCTTCCTATTATTCCTCCCAAAGCGAATCACCTCGCATTGAACTCCATTTGCCACCTTTCCGCCCAATTTTGCACTTTATCCAAGTCTCTCTGCAACATGCGACATTCTTCCACATTGTCCACCACTCCACCGACTTTAGTGTCATTTGCAAACTTACTAACCCATCCACCGATGCCTGCGTCCGAGTCATTTATAAAAATGACAAACAGCAGTGGGCCAAAAACAGATCCTTGAGGCACACCACTAGTAACCGGACTCCAGGCTGAATATTTTCCATCAAACACCACTGGTTGCCTTTTTACCGAAAGCCAGTTTCTCATCCAAACTGCTAAATCTCCCTCAATCACATGGCTCCGTATTTTCTCCAATAGCCTACCGTGTGGAACCTTATCAAAGGCTTTACTGAAGTCCATGTACACATCGTCAACTGGCCTTCTCTCATCCACATGCTTGGTCACCTCCTCAAAATCTCCATGAGGTTTGTGAGACACGACCTGCCCTTGACAAATCCATGTTGACTATCTCCAATCAAATTGTTGCTTCCGAGATGATTATAAACCTGATCTCTTATAACCCTTTCCAAAACTTTTCCTGCAACGGACCTAAGGCTCACTGGCTGTAATTGCCTGGCTCATCTCTACTGCCCTTCTTGAACAAGGGCACAACATTTGTCAAAGTGGGCTATCACTTGGCACGGGTAACAAACCAGAGATAACCACTCCGTTTGTTTGAGCTCTCAGCTTCCAGCGGAGCTCCCTGAAATCCTGCCTGACGTCCCTATCCCTCTTTCTACCTATGTCGTTGGTACCTGTGTGGACCATGGCTTGGGGCTGGTCACCCTCTCCCTTCAGGACCACAAAGACACTATCCGAGACAACACGGACCCTAGCACCTGGAGGCAACGCACCAATCGTGAGTCTCTTCGGTTCCAAACAAGCCTTCTATCTGTCCCTCTAACTATTCAGTCCCCAATGACTAACACTCTCCTCCTATACCCCCTTCCCTTCGTTGCAAGAGCGACAGACTCTGTGCCAGAGACCTGCACCCCAGTCAGTATTGAGGTAATGCCTCATCGTAAGGAGGTCAGAATTGACCGAGTGGCAGATATTTAGAGGGTCAGTACTGAGGCAGTGCACAACCGTCAGAGGGTCAGTACTTCAGGAGAACCCCATTATCAGAAGGTCAACACGAATGGAGAGTCACATCGTCAATGGTTCAATCCTGAGGAACACTTCATTATCATAGGGTCAGTCCTGAGGCAGTGCTTCATTGTCAGAGGGTCAGGATTAAGGTTTAGAATTGAGGGAGTGCTATCTGATTATGTCACTCTGACAATGAGGCACTGCCTCAGGAATGAGCCTCTGACAATGAGGCACTTTCTCACTTCTGAATCTCTGACAAAGGAAGCATTCCCTCAGTGCAAACCCTCTGTCTGGACCCGATGTCAATGAGGCACTCGCTGAGTACTGACCCTCTGACAAAGTTCCAATAGCTTACTACTGACCTTCTAATCATGTGCCCCCTACCCCATTTCTAAATCTGTTACATTGAGGGCACTGCCTCAGAACTGACACACTGGCTATAAGGCAGTCCGTAAAGACTGACCCGCTGATCATGAGGCTGTCCCTCAGTTAATGACCCTCTAACTATGAGGCACTCCCGTAATTCTGACCGTCAGGAGCTACCTCAATGTTGACTCACTGATATAGAGGCACGGCCTCAGAATTGACATGCTGACGATGGGGCACTTGCTCAGGACAGACCCTCTGATAGAGCTGCAGGTTTGATATTAGAGCAGTGATGCACCGCGAGCAGGTCAGTATAAAGGGAGTGCCACACAGTCAGTGGACCAATATTAGGGGAGTGCCACACTGTCAGAGGATCACTCTAAATGGAGTGCTGCACTTGTGGTGAGTGAGTACTGAGGCAGTGCGGCACTGCAAAGGGTCAGTAATGAGAGAAAGCTCCATTTTCAGAGGGTTAGCACAGAGGAAGTGCTTAATCAGAGAGTTATTTCAGAGAGAGTGCTGTATTGTCAGAGTTTCGCACTGAGGGAGTATCACACAATCAGAGGTCCAATATTAAGGAAACAATGCACTGTTGGAGGGTTGATCTAAAGGGAGGGCTGCACTGTCAGAGGGTTAATGATGTGGGAGTGCTGAAATATCACAGAATCAGTCCTGAGAAGTGCTGCACATTCAGAGAGTTAGTGCTGAGGGAGTGGTCTAATGTGAAAAGATTGATATCAAGGGGCACTGCCGAAGGATCAGGAGTGCAATACTGTCAGAAAAACAATATTGAGGGAGTTCTGCTGTGTCAGTGGGTCAATATTACAGGATTGCTACACGATCCACGTATCAATGTCAGACGGTCAGTCCTGAGGGAGTGCTGCACTGTTGGAGGGCCAATATTGAGTGTGTGCGACACTCAAGAGGATCATTTTGTTGGACTTGTGCACTGTCAGAAGTTCAATTGTAAGCAAGTGCCACACTGGTAGCGGGTTAATATTATGGGAGTGCTGCACTGTCAGACGGTTAAAGATGAGGGAAAGCTCATCATCTGACAGGGCATCACTCCCTTCAGACGAACCCTCAGGCGGTGCAGCACTCCAACAAGTTAGTTTCAGAGGCATGTTGTCCCATCAAATTGACCGTCTGAGACAGGAGCATGCACTTAATATCGACCCTCTCACAATACTGCACTGCCTTAACATAGGCCCTCTGGCAGGGCGGCTCCCTTTCAGTACACACCTTCCAACAGCACAGCACTCTCCCATCATTGACCCTCTGACAGTGCAGTACTCTCTTAATACTGAATGTGTCACACTGCTCGACACTGTTGGAAGGTCAATACTAAGAGTGTGCTGCACTGTTAGACAGTCAATGATGAGCTAGTGATGCATGTGCGACATTCCCTCAATTCTTATCCCATTACAATGAGGCACTGCATTAGTATGGCCCTCTGACAAAGTAGCACAGCTTTAGAACTGACCCACTGATCATGAAGCTTTCCCTCAGTACTGAACCTCAGAGTGCTCCGCAGCCACAACACTGACTCTCTAATCCTGCAGTACTGTCTCAATTCTGACCTCAGTCCCGACCCTGTTACATTGACATTGCAGTTCTTCCTTACCATGGACACTCTGGCCATGGGACAACACTGTTGGCCCTGTTGCAGTGCAGAATTCACTGACACTCACCCTCTCCCATACCTTCAATACTGAATGTCTGATAGGACTGCGGGCAGCTGACTCTGACAGTGCAGCATTCTCTCAGTATCGACCCTCTGACAGTAATTAGGGGACTGCTGCATTGTCAGAGAGTCAGGACTGAGGAAGAGCTGCACTATCAGAGGGCAAATATTAATGGAGTTGTGCACTGTCACAAATTCAATATTAACAGAGGGCTACACTGTCAGAGAATCAATGATGACGGGGCAGTGCGTTGTGAAAAGACCTGTAATAAAAGGCATGCGGTCTGTCAGAGGGACGAAACGGAGAGCTTCACTGTGAGAGGGCCAACATTAGTAAATGCTCCAGTCTCAGAGGGTCAATGTGATGGGAGTACATCTCTCTGACATTATCTTGTTGGCGGGTCAGCGCTGACGTAGTGCTGCACCGTCCGAGGGGTCGGAGAAAGGGAGTGATGCACGACCAGGTGATCAGGGAGTGCTGAAGTGAGGGGGTCGTCAGCGATAAGTGGGTGAGCTCTGAGGGAGTGCAGCACAGTGTGGGGTCAGCACTGCGGGAGTGCTGTTCTGAGGGGTATCAGGACTGAAGGGGGTCAGCACTGAAGCAGGTCAGCGTTGAGGGAGTGCTGCACTGAGGGGTTCAGAATAAAGGGTATGCTACACTGAATGGGTCAGAAATGAGAGGGGGGTCAGCACTGAGGGAGAGCGGCACTTGAAGATGTTCAATATTACTGTGTCCTGCACTGTCAAAGGGTCAGTATGAAGGCAGCACTGCAATATCAGAGAGGCAATGATGAGTGTGTGCTGCACTGCTGAAGGGTTAAATTTGAAGTGGTGTCCCACGGCCAGAATGTCAATGGTAAGGGAGCATGGCATTCTCAGAGTGTTATTGCTGAGAGAATACCAGTATGACGGAGGGTTAATACTGTGGCAGAGATGCACCGTCAGAGAATCAGTCATCAAAGAGTACGCAGTGTTGGAGGGTCAGTACTGAGGGAGTGTTTCACAATCAGAGCGTCAGTTGTCTGGCAGTGCTGGAAAAGATCAGCAGGTCTGGCAGCATCTGTGGAGGCAAAAACAGAGATAACATTTCGGGTCCAGTGACCCTTCCTCAGAACTGTTCTGAGGAAGATCCCCAGTTCTGAGGAAGGGTCAATGGACTCGAAACGTTGAATCTGTTTTCTCCTGCACAGATGCTGCCAGGCCTGCTGAGATTTTCCGGCAATTTTCTTTTTGTTCCCGACTTACAGCATCCGCAGTTCTTTTGTTTTTTATGTCTGGCAGTGCTTGTTTGCTTGTGACCTTCTGAAAGCACAGCACACCCATAATCTTGGCCCTGTGACAGTCCAGCACTCCCTCAGTACTGATCCTCCAACAATGGAGCATTCCTTCAATACTGACCAGCAGCGCAGCACTTTATTTCTGCGAGTAGTCTGAAAGAAACTACCTTTGCTTACCGAGAGAGACAGGGAGAGCAAGTGCGTATTCTGTAGGTGACTCAGCATGTATTGTAACCTGAACAAGTCAAACAGTATTTCAGATTAGTTTATAATTAAAGATTATTCTAACTGTCTTCCTGGAAAAGTACAGTCCCTACAACATGGGGCTGATACTAATACACTCACTCAGAAGTGACCCTCCAGCAAAGCAGCCCTGCCTCAGAACTGACCCTGTGACAATGAGCTACTCCATCAGCAGTGAATCTGTAATCACATGGCACTCCCTCAATTCTGAAAACATTACACTGAGGCACTCCTACAAAGGCCTCTGCGTTTTAGGGATTATTTACAGTCATCCCTGTGTTTTACAGGTTATTGAAAGGGGTCACTGTTTTCGGGTTTATTTTCACCCTCCAATCTTGCAGCACTCCCTCAATTCAGGCGTGTAGCAGTAATGTCTCCAGACTGAATCTCGACAAGTGTTGCAAACCCTCAATTCTGATCTGCTCAAAATGAGCCACTGACTGAGTATTGGCCTTCTGACAAAAAGTCACTTATTCAGAACTGGCCTTCTGACAATGTGACACTCGTCCACATCTGACCCTCCAGCAATGAGGTACTGCCTCAGAACTGATCCGCTGACAGTAAAGCACTGCCCCCTCAGTTCTGATCCTCTGACAGAGCTGCAAAACTTCAGGACTGAACTTCTAATCATCTTGTACTCCATCAACTCTGAATCCAATGCACTGAGCTACTGACTCAGTATTTACAGTCTGCTCCTCATACACCCTCAGAATTGACCCTAAGGCAATGTGACCCTGCCTCAGAACCAACTCTGTGACAATGAGGCACTTACTCAGCGCTGAATCTCGAATTGTGTAGCGCACTCTCAGTTTTTAGGCACTCCTTCCAGACTGGCACACTCTCAAGGCTGATCCTGCAGCAATGAGGAATTGCCTTACAACACAGCCACCAACAACAAGGCCCTCTTTAGGACAGTGTCTGATAACGAGGCATTCACTTGGTTCTGAGCCTCTGACAATGAAGCACTTGCTCAAGTCTGACCACATTAAAATGAGGCACCCTCAAACTGATCTGAAACACCTCAGTTTCGACCTTCTGATGGCTCTGAAATGCCTCAGTTTATATCCTCTGACCGGTCTTTTAATTCTGACACAATTACAGTGAAGGTCAGCCTCCGTGCTGACACTCAGAGTACATCACTCCCTCTGACAGTGTTGCACACCCTGAGCATCACTGACAGTTTCAGCGTTCCCTTAATATGGACCAACTCACAATGCAGCACTCCCCTGACATTATTATTTACATTGACGATCTGACAGTACAGCCCACCTCAGTGCTGACCCTCCGACAGCGCAGCATTCCCTCATTACTCACCCTCTGATACTGTAGCCCACCTTTGACAGTGTCACACTCCCTTACTATCGGCCCTTTAACAGTGCAGCACTCCCTCAATGATGACACCGGAACGATGCAGGATTCCCTCAGTCCTGGCTCTGCAACAGTCAAGCATTCAATCAACACTGACCCTCTGTTAGTGCAGCACACCCCTAATATTGATCCTGTGACAGTGCAGCACTCCCTTAATATTGGCCTTCCGACAGAGTGGCACTTTCTTGACGAAGACACTCTGACAATACAGTTTTCCCTCACTGCTGATCCTCTGGCAGTGCAGCATTCTGTCATCACTGGCACCTTGCCAGTGGAGCTACATGCTTCTTATTGACCCTCCACAGTGCAGCACTGCCTCTCTACTGACTCTACAACATTAATATTGATCCCCGAACGGGAGGTTCTCTTTCATACCCACCCCCACAAAGAGAAGCCCTCCCTCATCTTTAACCCTCTGACAGTGCAGCACTCCCTTAATATTAACCCGCTGCCGGTGTGGCACTCCGTTACAGTGCAGAACTCCAACAAAGTGATCATCTGAGTGTCGCGCACACACTCAATATTGACCCTCCAACAGCATAGCCCTCCCTCAGAACTGACCGTCTGACATCCATACACTGATAGTGTCGCAATTCTGTAATATCGACCCCCACCGACGCAGCAGAACTCTCTCAATATTGGCCTTCGGACAGTACTGCGCTACTGATCCTTCGGCGGTGCCTCTTGATATCAATCCTCTGACATTATAGCACTCCCTCAGTACTAACTCTCTGAACGTGCAGCACTCTCTCAGGTCTGATTCTGCGCTATTTCAGCACTCCCACGTCATTAACCCTCTGACAGTGCAGCACTCCCTTTATATTATATTATATTTATCAACTCTCCAACAGTGCACTATTTCCTTAATATTGGACTTCTGATTGGACAAGCTGACAGCATCTCATGTTCTTTATCGACAGAGAGTCAGTTCTGTGGTAGTACCTCATTGTAATGGGTCAGAGTGGGTCTAATCAGTCCAACCCCAAACCTAACCGCGGCTTCAGGCCTAAGCCTAGCCTCAGGCCTAACACTCACCCTCAACCTAAGCAGAAGCCTCAGCCCCAAACCTAAATGTGGTCTGAGCTCTAACCCTAACCATAGACTCAGCCCGAAGCCTAACCTCAGCCTTAACCCAAAACCTCTCCCGAGCCCTACCCCGAACTCCAAACTTAACCTCATTAGTCACCCTAACACAAGTCTCATCCCTCACCCTAACTCTACCCTCATCCAAAACCTCGTCCAATCCTCACACCTAACCCCTAGCCTTGGTCCTAACCCAAACCCTAACCCTCGCCACCCTCTCACGCTAACCCTCATTGTTAATTAGTGAGTACTGAGGTATAGCAGCACTGTCAGAGCATCAGAATAGTGGGAGTGAACTATTGTCAGACTGTCGATACTGAGGCAGTGTCTCATTATAGAAGGGTCAGAATTGAAGCAGTGCCACACTAACAGAGACTCAGTACTGAGGTACTGCAACAGCGTCATAGAATCTGAACTGTGGGCGTGCATTATTGTCAGAGGGTCATGATCTGAGGCAGTGTCTCCTTGTGAGAGGGTCAGTACTGACAGAGAGCCTTCCTTGCCTGACAGTCAGTCCTGAGGCACTGCTTCTTTGTCAGGGGGTCTGGAGGGACAGTGTCTCATTGTTGGTCAGTCCAGTGTGAGGCAGTAGATCATTGGTGGAGGGTCAGTCCTCAGGGTGGGCGGATGATGTGGAGGTGCTGGTGTTGGACTCGGGCGGACAAGGCTGACTATTGACACGCTGCTACAAATGCACTCTCTAGTGCTGACCCTCTGATAAAGGCAAACTCCCTAATTGCTGACACTCTGCCAAGTAGGCACTGGCTCAAACAGACCCTCTGACAATAGGCCACTGACCCTCTGATAGAGCTGCAGTACCTCAGTGAGGCAGTGGCACTCCTTGAATTCTGATCCCATTACAATCAGGCACTGCGTCAGTACTGACGCTCTGCCAAAGAGGTACTGCCTGAAAACTGATCCAATGACAATGAGGCACTCCATCAGGACTTACCTCTGACAGTGCTAGATTACCTCTGTACTGACCTTCTAAAATGGGTGGCACTCCTTCAATTCTGACCCCCTTACAACATAGCCCTGCTGCAGTGCCGACCCTCTGACAACAGTGCATTCTCTGAAGCCTGATCCCCTCAAGATGAGGTCATACTTCAGTATTAACACTGACAGAGTCACTTCCTCTATATTGACCCTCTCATCGTGCAGCACACCCTCAGTTCTGATCTTACGACAATGGGGCACTTTTGACCAGCTGACAATGGTGCTCTCCCTCAGTTCTGACACCTCCACAGTTCTGCACTACCTCTGTACTGACTCTCAGTACTGACCCTATTCTGATCCATTACAATGAGGCGCTGCCTCACTTGTGGCTGGATAACAATGATGCACTCCATCGATTCTGCGCCGCACACAGTGCTGTAATACTTCCGTACTGCCCTGTAATTGTGTGGCACTCCCTTAATTTTGACCCCCTTACACTGAGGCTGTGCCTCAGTATTCACCTCTGAAAATAATGCACTCCTACAGATCTGGCCCTCTGATGCTCCTGCAATAACTTAGTTTTTATCGGCTCGTCACGTGGTTAGCTTCAATGCTGATGCCATTACACGGAGGCAGTTTCTCAGAACTGACCTTCTAACAATGGCACTCCCTTCGGACTGTCAGATACAGCCACACTACCTCCGTTTTGACCCTCTCATCACGTGTCAGTCCCTCAATTCTGAACTCCTCACAATGAGTCGCTAACTCAGGACTGACCCTCTGACAAAGAGGCACTCCCTTAGGGCTGACCTTGCACCAATCAGATACTGCCTCACACCAAACCCTCTCGAATAATGAGGCACTGCTTCAGTACAGACCCTCTGACAAAGACGCACTGCCTCAGAACTGACTCTCCTGCTCTGGCGACCGGCCACAAAACGGACCTGCTGACAATGAGGCACTTCCTACCATCTCCAATCATGTGGCATATCTCTAATCCTGTGGCCCTCTCTCAGTTCTGTCGCCACTGCATTGAGGCATTCCCTCTTCGTTGATCCTCTGAACTCCCTCAAGACTGACCATCCACCGTTGATGCACTACCTCAGATCTGACCCACCGACAGTCCTACAATCTGTCACCATTCCATGTAGCATTCCAGCAATTCTGACCCCATTTCAATGAGACGCTGTTTCAGATGGTCACTCTGAAAACGAAACGCATTCTCAGGACTAAATCTCTGAAACTAAAGCACTTCATCAGTACTAACTCTCTGGCAGGCAAGTATTGGGGGTTAGGTGAGGGCTGAGGTTAGACTTGGAGCTTAGGCGAGGGTTGGGGTTGAGGCTAAGCGTTAATTGGGGCTGTGTGTTACGGTTCATTTTAGGGCTGAGGCCACAGCTAGTGGTAGGACTGAGGCTCACTTTAGGGCTGAGACTAGATGTTCGGCCTGAGGATCAGCATTAGGGCTGAGGGCAGGGAAGGTTTACGCTGAGGATAGGGTTAGGGTTAGGGTTAGGGTTAATGCTGAGGTGAGGGTTAGCCTGAGGCGAGCGTTTGTATGGGTTTAGGGCTGAGGCTGGGTTTAGAGTCAGGGTTCGGGCAAAGAGACGCTGCCTCAGAACTGACCTGCTGACAATTAGCCAGTACCTTAGGTACTGATGAGCTAATAAAAAGGCCCGCTCTCAGCACTGACACTGCAGCAATGAAGTCTTGCCTCACAACTAACTCACAAAGGGCTCATAATTGAGCAAGTGCCGAATGATGAAAGGGTGCGGACTGAGGTGTTGCACAACTGCCAGGAGGGTCAGAACTGAGGTATTGCATCATTATCAGATGGTCAATACTGCAGCAGTGGCCCACTGTAATAGGGTCAGAAAGGTCATACTGAGGTCTTGCAAGATAGGGTCAGAACTGTTGGAGTGATTCATTATCAGAGGGTAGGCACTGAGGCATTGAAGCATTGACAGAGGGTCAGCACACTGTCTGTATTGAACATGTGGCAATAATGTTCTGACTGCATAACATCAAGGCACTGCCTCAAAACTGACCCTTAATACTGACCCTCGCACAGTGCTGCATTGCCTCAGTCGTGATGCTGCATTCGTGTGGTACTAGCAGTTCCAACCCCATGAATAGGATGGGCTGAAGGGTAACATTTCTTGATATTTGCGAAATGGTTGACTTTGAATGAGTGCTGTCAGCATTCCTGTTTTACAGTTAATTTTATTTCTGTAACTGGTTTTTTTCTTTGCCAAGTCGTTTGTTACACCGGAGCAGAGGGAGCATTTTGTTCCTCGGCACTGGACGTCATCTCGGAATGAGACCGCGAACGGTGCCAGAAACAAACTCAGCCTCCAGGCCAGCCATTGATCGAGGGGTCCCTCACGGCCACAAGAACATGAGGCTTATTCTTTTTTACTCTCTACTTGTTATTCTTTTTAATTACTCTTTCTCCATCTTTTATTTCCTCAATAAATGTTCATCTTTCAGAAAATTGGCAAGCATTCCTTGAACTGCACTTGATAGAATCACAAAAGAACCACTTCGATGCACGCTGTCATCAAAAACACACCATTATTATGAGCCACTGCCTCAGCATTGATCCTCTGACAATATCGCACTACCACAGATTTGATCCTTTGACAACGAAGCAAGGCCTCGGTATTGAAGCTCTGACAATGCTTCAATCCCTCAGTTCTGACCATCAGACAAGGAGGCACCTTTATTTCTGACCCTCTCACAGTAGCAATATCTCAGGACTGACCTTCTATTTGTATGGCATTGCCTCACCTTAGAATGAGGTGTTGCCTCAGTCTTGACCTTCTGACAATAATGCACTCCCACAGTTTGGACCCTCTCATATTGCTGCATTTCCTCAATACTGACACTAAAAATGTGTGGCAGATCTTTAGTGCTGATCCTTTTACAAGGAAGCATTGTCTCAGTATTGACCATCTGACAATGATGAACTCTCACAGGGGTCAGGACTGAACCCCTGTCAATGAGGCACTTCTTCAGTGCCCGCACTCATTATTCGCCTTCTGACAAAGCTTCAATACCTCAGTACTGACCCTCTCACAGGGCCGATCTTCTGTCAAATCTAGAGAATTAATACAGAGGAGGTGTCTCTTATTGGAGGGTCTGCCTGAACTCTTGGTTGAAGTGTTCAATAAATTGCTACAACCTGAAAGAAGTAATTCTTCCCTGAATTAATAGGCAGCCAATTTGAAAATGTGGCCTCTGGTCGTAAAATCTTTCACAAATGGGAGTAATCTCTACGGATATACACTATCAAGCCTCTTAACAATCTTAAATGGCGAAAACATAAGATTTTTTTCAATCTTATAAACTCCAATGAATGTAGCCCAACTTTCCTAAGCATAGCAATCCCCTCCGCCATTTCCGAAATCAACCCAGTCAACATGAGGTGTCCGGCCTCCGCAGCACTCGCTCTGTGGCTGTACATGACTTGTAAGTTACCATCCTGCTGCTACGACTCTACTTCTATTTACGATGCAGTCCTCCGTCCATCCGAACATACTACCCTTGAACACATGGGCAAAGTGGGCACAACATAGTGTCAAATAGCTGTGAGCGGGTCAGGGCTGCGGTGTCAAATAGCTGTCCGCGGGTCAGGTGTGCGGGGGAGCCGGTCCCCGTGAGCGCGACAGGGCTGCGGGGGACAGTCCCTGTGAGCGGGTCAGGGCTGCGGGGGACAGTCCCTGTGAGCGGGTCAGGGCTGCGGTGGCAAATCCCTGTGAGCGCGTCAGGGCTGTGGTGGCAAATCCCTGTGAGCGTGACAGGGCTGCGGGGGACCCTCCCTGTGAGCAGGTCCGGGCTGCGGGGGCCGATCCCCGTGAGCGGGTCAGGGCTGCGGGGGACCCTCCCTCTGAGCAGGTCCAGGCTGCGGGGGCCAGTCCCTGTGAGCGGGACAGGGCTGCGGGGGCCAGTCCCTGTGAGCGGGACAGGGCTGCGGGGGCAAATAGCTGTCAGCGGGACAGGGCTGCGGGGGCCAGTGCCTTTGAACGGGACAGGGCTGCGGTGTCAAATAGCTGTCAGCGGGACAGGGCTGCGGGGGCCAGTGCCTTTGAACGGGACAGGGCTGTGGTGTCAAATAGCTGTCAGCGGGACAGGGCTGCGGGGGACAGTCCCTGTCAGCGGGTCAGGGGGTCCGGGTGCGGGGGCAAGACCCTGTGAGCGGTTCAGGGCTGTGGTGGCAAACAGCTGTCCGCGGGTTAGGGGTGTGGGGGAGCTGGTCCCCGTGAGCGGGACAGGGCTGCGGGGGCCGGTCCCCGTGAGCGGGACAGGGCTGCGGGGGCCGGTCCCCGTGAGCGGGACAGGGCTGCGGGGGCCGGTCCCCGTGAGCGGGACAGGGCTGCGGGGGCCGGTCCCCGTGAGCGGGACAGGGCTGCGGGGGCAAATCGCTGTCAGTGGGTCAGGGGTGCGGGGGCAAATAGCAGACAGTGGGACAGGGCTGCGGGGGCCAGTGCTTTGAGCGGGACAGGGCTGCGGTGTCAAATAGCCGTGAGCGAGTCAGGACGGAAAGGGCAAGTCGCCGTGGACGGGTGAAGACTGCAGGGGCAAGAGGCTTTGAGGGGGTCAGGACAGCAGTGGCAAGAGGCTGGGGACGGGTAATGACAGAGGAGGCATGTCGCTGTCAGTTGCTAAGTACTGCAGGGCCAAGTGGCTGTGCGCGGGTGAGGACGGAAGGGGCAAGTGGCTGTGAGGAGGAGAGGGTGGCGGAGGGTGGGGGGAATAGGAGGAGGAGCAGGAGGGTGGGGGAAACGAGGAGTAGTAGGAAGGGTGGAGGGGAAGGACTGGGAAGGGTATGGTCAAAGGAGGGGGGGTTGGGGGGTAGGAAGGAGGAGGGTGGGGCGGGAAGAAGGGGAGGGTGGGGCGGGAAGAAGGGGGGGGGTGGGGCGGGAAGAAGGAGGAAGAGGGTGGGGGGGGTAAAGGAGGGGGTGGAAGAGGGTGGGGGTGAGAGGGAAGGATGGTCGGGGGGAGGAGGAGGAGGAGGAGGAGGAGGAGGAGGAGGAGGAGGAGGAGGAGGAGGAGGAGGGTGGGGGGAGTGGAGGAGGAGGAGGAGGAGGAGGAGGAGGAGGGTGGTGGGAGAGAAGGAGGAGGAGGAGGAGGGTGGGGGGAGTGGAGGAGGAGGAGGAGGGTGGGGGGAGTGGAGGAGGAGGAGGAGGAGGGTGGGGGGAGTGGAGGAGGAGGAGGAGGAGGGTGGGGGGAGTGGAGGAGGACGAGGACGACGAGGAGGACGAGGAGGACGAGGACGACGAGGACGACGAGGAGGACGAGGAGGACGAGGAGGACGAGGAGGACGAGGAGGACGAGGAGGACGAGGAGGACGAGGAGGACGAGGAGGACGAGGAGGACGGTGGGAGTGGAGGAGGAGGAGGGTGGTGGGAGTGGAGGAAGAGGAGGAGGAGGAGGAGGAGGAGGAGGAGGAGGGTGGTGGGAGAGGAGGAGGAGGAGGAGGAGGAGGAGGAGGGTGGGGGGAGTGGACGAGGAGGACGAGGAGGACGAGGAGGACGAGGAGGACGGTGGGAGTGGAGGAGGAGGAGGAGGGTGGTGGGAGTGGAGGAAGAGGAAGAGGAGGAGGAGGAGGAGGAGGAGGGTGGGGGGAGTGGAGGAAGAGGATGAGGAGGATGAGGAGGATGAGGAGGAGGAGGATGAGGATGAGGAGGAGGAGGAGGATGAGGAGGAGGAGGAGGAGGAGGAGGAGGAGGAGGGTGGTGGGAGAGGAGGAGGAGGAGGAGGAGGAGGAGGGTGGTGGGAGTGGAGGAGGAGGAGGGTGGTGGGAGTGGAGGAGGAGGAGGAGGGTGGTGGGAGTGGAGGAGGAGGAGGAGGGTGGTGGGAGTGGAGGAGGAGGAGGAGGGTGGTGGGAGTGGAGGAGGAGGAGGAGGGTGGTGGGAGTGGAGGAGGAGGAGGAGGGTGGTGGGAGTGGAGGAGGAGGAGGAGGGTGGTGGGAGTGGAGGAGGAGGAGGAGGGTGGTGGGAGTGGAGGAGGAGGAGGAGGAGGAGGGTGGGGGGAGTGGAGGAGTCGAGGAGGAGGAGGCAGGAGAGAGAGAGGGTAAGGAGGAGGATGAGGAGGAGGGTGGTCGGGGGGAGGAGGTGGTGGTGGGGGGAAAGATAATGGGAACTGCAGATGCTGGAGAATCCACGTTCACAAAGCGTGGAGCTGGATGAACACAACAGGCCAAGCAGCATCTCAGGAGCACAAAAGCTGACGTTTCGGGCCCAGACCCTCTATCACAGACGGGGATGGGGTGGGGGAACTGGAATTAATAGGGAGAGAGGGGGAGGCGGACCGAAGATGGAGAGAAAACAAGCTTCAAAATCTCCCCTTCCCCCACTGCATCCCAAAACCAGCTCAGCTCGTCCCCTCCCCCAACTGCATCCCAAAACCAGCTCAGCTCGTCCCCTCCCCGCACTGCATCCCAACCCTGTTCTTCCTCTCACCCATCCCTCTGTCCCACCTCAAGCCACACCTCCATTTCCTACCTCTACCTCATCCTGCCTCCTTGACCTATCCATCTTCCCTGGACTGACCTATCCTCACCCGACCTCACCTATACTCTCCTCAATACCTATCTTGTTTTCTCTCCTTCTTCGGTCCACCTCTCTCTCTCTCCCTATTTATTCCAGTTCCCTCTCCCCATCCCCGTCTCTGAAGAAGGGTCTAGGCCCGAAACGTCAGCTTTTCGCTCCTGAGATGCTGCTTGGCCTGCTGTGTTCATCCAGCTCAACACTTGGTTCATGTGGATTCTCCAGCATCTGCAGTTCCCCTTGTCTCTCCTCCTCCTCAACTCCTCCATTGCCCCCCAGCCCACTCCTCCTCCTACTCGGTGATAACAAAGGAGGAGCAAGAGGAGGGTTGGGGGGGGGAAGGAGGAGGGTGGGGGGGGGAATGAGGAGGAGGGTAGGGGGTGGAAGGAGGAGGGTGGTAGGAAGGAAGGAGGAGGGTGGTAGGGGGGAAGGAGGGGGGTTGGGGAAAAGGAGGAGGAGGAGGGTGGGGCAGAGAATGAGGGGGGTTGGGGGAATGAGGAGGAGGCTAGGGGCTGGAAGGAGGCGGCGGCTAGGGGCTGGAAGGAGGAGGGGGGTGGGGGGAGAAGGAGGAGGGGGGTGGGGGGAGAAAGAGGAGGGGGGTGGGGGGAGAAAGAGGAGGGGGGTGGGGGGAGAAAGAGGAGGGGGAGGGGAAGGAGGAGGTGGGTGCTGAGGGGGAGGTGGAGAGTGGGGGCAAAGGAGGTTGTGGAGGAGGGTGGGGGGGTGGGGGGGTGGAAGGAGGAGGGTGGTGGGGGGGGTGGAAGGAGGAGGAGGGTGGGGGGGGTGGAAGGAGGAGGAGGGTGGGGGGGTGGAAGGAGGAGGGGGGTCGGGGAAAGGGGGGTTGGGGGGAGAAAGGAGGGGGGTTGGGGGGAGAAAGTGGGGGTGATGGGGAAAGGAAGAGGACGGTGGGGGAAAGGAGGAGGGGGTTTGGGGTGGAAGGATTAGGAGGGTGGGGGTGGAAGGATTAGGAGGGTGGGGGTGGAAAGATTAGGAGGGTGGGGGTGGAAAGATTAGGAGGGTGGGGGTGGAAAGATTAGGAGGGTGGGGGTGGAAGGATTAGGAGGGTGGGGGTGGAAGGAGGAGGAGGGTGGGGGTGGAAGGAGGAGGAGGGTGGGGGTGGAAGGAGGAGGAGGGTGGGGTTGGAAGGAGGAGGAGGGTGGGGTTGGAAGGAGGAGGAGGGTTTTGAGGAGGGAGGAGGAGGGTGGGGGCAAAGGAGGTTGTGGAGGAGGGTGGTGGGGATAGGAAGAGGAGGGTGGGGGGGTGGAAGGAGGAGGAGGGTGGGGGGGTGGAAGGAGGAAGATGGTTGGGGGGGGAGGAGGAGGAGGGTGGGTGGGGTGCTTGAGAGTGGGTCAGGACTGCAGGGGCCAGTCGCTGTGAGGTCAGGACCGAGGGGGCAAGTCGCCGTGAGCTTGTCAGGACCGAGGGGGCAAGTCGCTCTGAGCGGATCAGGACCGAGGGGGCAAGTCGCTGCGAGCGGATCAGGACCGAGGGGGCAAGTCGCTGCGAGCGGGTCAGGACCGAGGGGGCAAGTCGCTGCGAGCGGGTCAGGACAGCGGGGGCAAGTCGCTGTGAGCGGGTCAGGACAGCGGGGGCAAGTCGCTGTGAGC
>NW_026728215.1:147500-152500 GCF_030684315.1 Stegostoma tigrinum | reverse complement strand
CGCACATTCTCTCTCTCTCTCTCTCTCTCACACGCGCACATTCTCTCTCTCTCTCTCTCTCTCACACGCGCACATTCTCTCTCTCTCTCTCTCTCTCACACGCGCACATTCTCTCTCTCTCTCTCTCTCTCACACGCGCACATTCTCTCTCTCTCTCTCTCTCTCACACGCGCACATTCTCTCTCTCTCTCTCATTCTCTCTCTCTCTCTCTCTCTCACACGCGCACATCTCTCTCTCTCTCTCTCTCTCACACGCGCACATTCTCTCTCTCTCTCTCTCTCTCTCACACGCGCACATTCTCTCTCTCTCTCTCTCTCTCACACGCGCACATTCTCTCTCTCTCTCTCTCTCTCACACGCGCACATTCTCTCTCTCTCTCTCTCTCTCACACGCGCACATTCTCTCTCTCTCTCTCTCTCTCACACGCGCACATTCTCTCTCTCTCTCTCTCTCTCACACGCGCACATTCTCTCTCTCTCTCTCTCTCTCACACGCGCACATTCTCTCTCTCTCTCTCTCTCTCACACGCGCACATTCTCTCTCTCTCTCTCTCTCTCACACGCGCACATTCTCTCTCTCTCTCTCTCTCTCACACGCGCACATTCTCTCTCTCTCTCTCTCTCACACGCGCACATTCTCTCTCTCTCTCTCTCTCTCACACGCGCACATTCTCTCTCTCTCTCTCTCTCTCACACGCGCACATTCTCTCTCTCTCTCTCTCTCTCACACGCGCACATTCTCTCTCTCTCTCTCTCTCTCACACGCGCACATTCTCTCTCTCTCTCTCTCTCTCACACGCGCACATTCTCTCTCTCTCTCTCTCTCTCACACGCGCACATTCTCTCTCTCTCTCTCTCTCTCACACGCGCACATTCTCTCTCTCTCTCTCTCTCTCACACGCGCACATTCTCTCTCTCTCTCTCTCTCTCACACGCGCACATTCTCTCTCTCTCTCTCTCTCACACGCGCACATTCTCTCTCTCTCTCTCTCTCTCACACGCGCACATTCTCTCTCTCTCTCTCTCTCTCACACGCGCACATTCTCTCTCTCTCTCTCTCTCTCACACGCGCACATTCTCTCTCTCTCTCTCTCTCACACGCGCACATTCTCTCTCTCTCTCTCTCTCTCACACGCGCACATTCTCTCTCTCTCTCTCTCTCTCACACGCGCACATTCTCTCTCTCTCTCTCTCTCTCACACGCGCACATTCTCTCTCTCTCTCTCTCTCTCACACGCGCACATTCTCTCTCTCTCTCTCTCTCTCACACGCGCACATTCTCTCTCTCTCTCTCTCTCACACGCGCACATTCTCTCTCTCTCTCTCTCTCTCACACGCGCACATTCTCTCTCTCTCTCTCTCTCTCACACGCGCACATTCTCTCTCTCTCTCTCTCTCTCACACGCGCACATTCTCTCTCTCTCTCTCTCTCACCGCACATTCTCTCTCTCTCTCTCTACGCGCACATTCTCTCTCTCTCTCTCTCTCTCACACGCGCACATTCTCTCTCTCTCTCTCTCTCTCACACGGCACATTCTCTCTCTCACACACGCACATTCTCTCTCTCACACACACACATTCTCTCTCTCACACACACACACAAATTCCCTCTCTCTCTCACACACAGACACAAATTCCCTCTCTCTCTCACACACACACACAAATTCTCTCTCTCTCTCACACACGCGCACATTCTCTCTCTCTCACACACGCGCACATTCTCTCTCTCTCACACACGCGCACATTCTCTCTCTCTCACACACGCGCACATTCTCTCTCTCACACACGCACATTCTCTCTCTCACACACGCACATTCTCTCTCTCACACACGCACATTCTCTCTCTCTCTCACACACACACATTCTCTCTCTCTCTCACACACACACACAAATTCTCTCCCTCACACACACGCACATTCTCTCTCTCACACACACGCACATTCTCTCTCTCACACACACGCACATTCTCTCTCCCTCTCTCACACACACACATTCTCTCTCCCTCTCTCACACACACACATTCTCTCTCTCTCTCTCACACACACACATTCTCTCTCTCTCTCACACACACACACATTCTCTCTCTCTCTCACACACAAATTCTCTCTCTCTCTCACACTCACACATTCTCTCTCCCTCTCTCACACATTCATTCTCTCTCTCTCTCTCACACACACATTCTCTCTCTCTCTCTCACACACACTTTTCTTTCTCTCACACACACACATTCTCTCTCTCTCTCTCACACACGCACATTCTCTCTCTCTCTCTCACACACGCACATTCTCTCTCTCTCTCTCACACACGCACATTCTCTCTCTCTCTCTCACACACGCACATTCTCTCTCTCTCTCTCACACACGCACATTCTCTCTCTCTCTCTCACACACACGCACATTCTCTCTCTCTCTCTCACACACACGCACATTCTCTCTCTCTCTCTCACACACACGCACATTCTCTCTCTCTCTCTCACACACGCACATTCTCTCTCTCTCTCTCACACACGCACATTCTCTCTCTCTCTCTCACACACGCACATTCTCTCTCTCTCTCTCACACACGCACATTCTCTCTCTCTCTCTCTCTCTCACACACACACACATTCTCACACGCACACATTCTCTCTCTCTCACACGCACACATTCTCTCTCTCTCACACGCACACATTCTCTCTCTCTCACACGCACACATTCTCTCTCTCTCTCTCTCTCACACACACACACATTCTCTCTCTCACACGCACACACATTCTCTCTCACACGCACACACATTCTCTCTCTCTCACGCACACACATTCTCTCTCTCTCACGCACACACATTCTCTCTCTCTCACGCACACACATTCTCTCTCTCTCACGCACACACATTCTCTCTCTCTCACGCACACACATTCTCTCTCTCTCACACGCACACATTCTCTCTCTCTCACACGCACACATTCTCTCTCTCTCACACGCACACATTCTCTCTCTCACACACGCACACATTCTCTCTCTCACACACGCACACATTCTCTCTCTCACACACGCACACATTCTCTCTCTCACACACGCACATTCTCTCTCTCTCTCACACACGCACATTCTCTCTCTCTCTCACACACGCACATTCTCTCTCTCTCTCACACACACACACAAATTCTCCCTCTCTCACACACACACACACACAAATTCTCCCTCTCTCACACACACACACACACATTCTCTCCCTCTCTCACACACACACACACACACACTCTCACTCTCTCACACACACACATTCTCTCTCTCACACATTCTCTCTCTCACACACACACACAAATTCTCTCTCTCACACACACGCACACAAATTCTCTCTCTCACACACACGCACACAAATTCTCTCTCTCTCACACGCACACATTCTCTCTCCCTCTCACACGCACACATTCTCTCTCTCTCTCACACGCACACATTCTCTCTCTCTCTCACACGCACACATTCTCTCTCTCTCTCTCACACACACATTCTCTCTCACACGCACACATTCTCTCTCTCTCACACGCACACATTCTCTCTCTCTCACACGCACACATTCTCTCTCTCACACGCACACATTCTCTCTCTCTCACACGCACATATTCTCTCTCTCTCACACGCACACATTCTCTCTCTCTCACACGCACACATTCTCTCTCTCTCGCACACGCACACATTCTCTCTCTCTCACACGCACACATTCTCTCTCTCTCACACGCACACATTCTGTCTCTCTCTCTCTCTCTCTCTCACACGCACACATTCTCTCTCTCACACACGCACACATTCTCTCTCTCTCACACGCACACATTCTCTCTCTCTCTCTCTCACACGCACACATTCTCTCTCTCTCACACAGGCACACATTCTCTCTCTCTCACACGCACACATTCTCTCTCTCTCTCACACGCACACATTCTCTCTCTCTCTCACACGCACACATTCTCTCTCTCTCACACGCACACATTCTCTCTCTCTCTCACACGCTCACATTCTCTCTCTCTCTCACACGCTCACATTCTCTCTCTCTCACACGCACACATTCTCTCTCTCTCTCACACGCACACATTCTCTCCCTCTCTCTCTCTCACACGCACACATTCTCTCTCTCTCACACGCACACATTCTCTCTCTCTCACACGCACACATTCTCTCTCTCTCACACACGCACACATTCTCTCTCTCTCACACACGCACACATTCTCTCTCTCTCACACGCACACATTCTCTCTCTCTCACACGCACACATTCTCTCTCTCTCTCTCTCTCACACACACACACATTCTCTCTCTCACACGCAGACACATTCTCTCTCTCACACGCAGACACATTCTCTCTCTCACACGCACACATTCTCTCTCTCTCTCACACGCACACATTCTCTCTCTCTCTCACACGCACACATTCTCTCTCTCTCTCTCTCTCACACGCACACATTCTCTCTCTCTCACACGCACACATTCTCTCTCTCACACACGCACACATTCTCTCTCTCTCACACGCACACATTCTCTCTCTCTCACACACGCACACATTCTCTCTCTCTCACACGCACACATTCTCTCTCTCTCTCTCTCTCACACACACACACATTCTCTCTCTCACACGCAGACACATTCTCTCTCTCACACGCAGACACATTCTCTCTCTCACACGCACACATTCTCTCTCTCTCTCACACGCACACATTCTCTCTCTCTCTCTCTCTCTCACACACACACACATTCTGTCTCTCACACGCAGACACATTCTCTCTCTCACACGCACACACATTCTCTCTCTCACACGCACACATTCTCTCTCTCTCTCACACGCACACATTCTCTCTCTCTCTCTCTCTCACACGCACACATTCTGTCTCTCACACACGCACACATTCTGTCTCTCACACGCGGACACATTCTCTCTCTCACACGCACACACATTCTCTCTCTCACACGCACACATTCTCTCTCTCACACGCACACATTCTCTCTCTCTCACACGCACACATTCTCTCTC
>NW_026728215.1:87500-100000 GCF_030684315.1 Stegostoma tigrinum | reverse complement strand
TCACACACGCACATTCTCTCTCTCTCACACACGCACATTCTCTCTCACACACACACGCACATTCTCTCTCTCACACACACACACACGCACATTCTCTCTCTCTCACACACGCACATTCTCTCTCTCTCACACACGCACATTCTCTCTCTCACACACACGCACAAATTCCCTCTCTCTCTCTCACACGCGCACATTCTCTCTCTCTCACACGCGCACATTCTCTCTCTCTCACACGCGCACATTCTCTCTCTCACACACACACACAAATTCCCTCTCTCTCTCTCTCACACGCGCACATTCTCTCTCACACGCGCACATTCTCTCTCTCTCACACGCGCACATTCTCTCTCTCTCACACGCGCACATTCTCTCTCTCTCACACGCGCACATTCTCTCTCTCTCACACGCGCACATTCTCTCTCTCTCACACACACACGCACATTCTCTCTCTCACACACACACGCACATTCTCTCTCTCACACACACACACGCACATTCTCTCTCTCACACACACACACGCACATTCTCTCTCTCACACACACACACGCACATTCTCTCTCTCTCACACACGCACATTCTCTCTCTCACACACACGCACAAATTCCCTCTCTCTCTCTCACACGCGCACATTCTCTCTCTCTCACACGCGCACATTCTCTCTCTCACACACACACACAAATTCCCTCTCTCTCTCTCACACGCGCACATTCTCTCTCTCTCACACGCGCACATTCTCTCTCTCTCACACGCGCACATTCTCTCTCTCTCACACGCGCACATTCTCTCTCTCTCACACGCGCACATTCTCTCTCTCTCACACACACACGCACATTCTCTCTCTCACACACACACGCACATTCTCTCTCTCACACACACACACGCACATTCTCTCTCTCACACACACACACGCACATTCTCTCTCTCTCACACACGCACATTCTCTCTCTCTCACACACGCACATTCTCTCTCTCACACACACGCACAAATTCCCTCTCTCTCTCTCACACGCGCACATTCTCTCTCTCTCACACGCGCACATTCTCTCTCTCTCACACGCGCACATTCTCTCTCTCTCACACGCGCACATTCTCTCTCTCTCACACGCGCACATTCTCTCTCTCACACACACGCGCACATTCTCTCTCTCACACACACGCGCATTATCTCTCTCTCTCTCTCACACGCGCACATTATCTCTCTCTCTCTCTCACACGCGCACATTATCTCTCTCTCTCTCTCACACGCGCACATTCTCTCTCTCTCACACGCGCACATTCTCTCTCTCTCACACGCGCACATTCTCTCTCTCTCACACGCGCACAAATTCCCTCTCTCTCTCTCACACGCGCACATTCTCTCTCTCACACACACGCGCACATTCTCTCTCTCACACACACGCGCATTATCTCTCTCTCTCTCTCACACGCGCACATTATCTCTCTCTCTCTCTCACACGCGCACATTATCTCTCTCTCTCTCTCACACGCGCACATTCTCTCTCTCTCACACACACACGCACATTCTCTCTCTCACACACACACGCACATTCTCTCTCTCACACACACACGCACATTCTCTCTCTCACACACACACGCACATTCTCTCTCTCACACACACACGCACATTCTCTCTCTCACACACACACGCACATTCTCTCTCTCACACACACACGCACATTCTCTCTCTCACACACACACGCACATTCTCTCTCTCACACACACACACGCACATTCTCTCTCTCACACACACACGCACATTCTCTCTCTCTCACACGCGCACATTCTCTCTCTCTCACACGCGCACATTCTCTCTCTCTCACACGCGCACATTCTCTCTCTCTCACACGCGCACATTCTCTCTCTCTCACACGCGCACATTCCCTCTCTCTCACACGCGCACAAATTCCCTCTCTCTCTCTCACACGCGCACATTCTCTCTCTCTCACACGCGCACATTCTCTCTCTCTCACACGCGCACATTCTCTCTCTCTCACACGCGCACATTCTCTCTCTCTCACACGCGCACATTCTCTCTCTCTCACACACACACGCACATTCTCTCTCTCACACACACACACGCACATTCTCTCTCTCACACACACACGCACATTCTCTCTCTCACACACACACGCACATTCTCTCTCTCACACACACACACGCACATTCTCTCTCTCACACACACACACGCACATTCTCTCTCTCTCACACACGCACATTCTCTCTCTCACACACACGCACAAATTCCCTCTCTCTCTCTCACACGCGCACATTCTCTCTCTCTCACACGCGCACATTCTCTCTCTCTCACACGCGCACATTCTCTCTCTCTCACACGCGCACATTCTCTCTCTCTCACACGCGCACATTCTCTCTCTCTCACACGCGCACATTCTCTCTCTCTCACATGCGCACATTCTCTCTCTCACACACGCGCACATTCTCTCTCTCACACACACGCGCACATTCTCTGTCTCACACACACGCGCATTATCTCTCTCTCTCTCTCACACGCGCACATTATCTCTCTCTCTCTCTCTCACACGCGCACATTATCTCTCTCTCTCTCTCACACGCGCACATTATCTCTCTCTCTCTCTCACACGCGCACATTCTCTCTCTCTCTCTCACACGCGCACATTCTCTCTCTCTCTCTCACACGCGCACATTCTCTCTCTCTCACACGCGCACATTCTCTCTCTCTCACACGCGCACATTCTCTCTCTCTCACACACACACGCACATTCTCTCTCTCTCTCACACACACACACAAATTCCCTCTCTCTCTCTCACACGCGCACAATCTCTCTCTCTCACACGCGCACATTCTCTCTCTCTCACACGCGCACATTCTCTCTCTCTCACACGCGCACATTCTCTCTCTCTCACACGCGCACATTCTCTCTCTCTCACACGCGCACATTCTCTCTCTCTCACACGCACATTCTCTCTCTCTCACACGCACATTCTCTCTCTCTCTCACAGACGCACATTCTCTCTCTCTCTCACAGACGCACATTCTCTCTCTCCCACACACACACGCACATTCTCTCTCTCACACACACACGCACTTTCTCTCTCTCTCACACACGCGCACATTCTCTCTCTCTCACACACGCACATTCTCTCTCTCTCACACACGCACATTCTCTCTCTCTCACACACGCACATTCTCTCTCACACACACACGCACATTCTCTCTCACACACACACGCACATTCTCTCTCTCACACACACACACGCACATTCTCTCTCTCTCACACACGCACATTCTCTCTCTCTCACACACGCACATTCTCTCTCTCTCACACACGCACATTCTCTCTCTCACACACACGCACAAATTCCCTCTCTCTCTCTCACACGCGCACATTCTCTCTCTCTCACACGCGCACATTCTCTCTCTCACACACACACACAAATTCCCTCTCTCTCTCTCACACGCGCACATTCTCTCTCTCTCACACGCGCACATTCTCTCTCTCTCTCTCTCACACGCGCACATTATCTCTCTCTCTCTCTCACACGCGCACATTCTCTCTCTCTCACACGCGCACATTCTCTCTCTCTCACACGCGCACATTCTCTCTCTCTCACACGCGCACATTCTCTCTCTCTCACACGCGCACAAATTCCCTCTCTCTCTCTCACACGCGCACATTCTCTCTCTCACACACACGCGCACATTCTCTCTCTCACACACACGCGCATTATCTCTCTCTCTCTCTCACACGCGCACATTATCTCTCTCTCTCTCTCACACGCGCACATTATCTCTCTCTCTCTCTCACACGCGCACATTCTCTCTCTCTCACACACACACGCACATTCTCTCTCTCACACACACACGCACATTCTCTCTCTCACACACACACGCACATTCTCTCTCTCACACACACACGCACATTCTCTCTCTCACACACACACGCACATTCTCTCTCTCACACACACACGCACATTCTCTCTCTCACACACACACGCACATTCTCTCTCTCACACACACACGCACATTCTCTCTCTCACACACACACACGCACATTCTCTCTCTCACACACACACGCACATTCTCTCTCTCTCACACGCGCACATTCTCTCTCTCTCACACGCGCACATTCTCTCTCTCTCACACGCGCACATTCTCTCTCTCTCACACGCGCACATTCTCTCTCTCTCACACGCGCACATTCCCTCTCTCTCACACGCGCACAAATTCCCTCTCTCTCTCTCACACGCGCACATTCTCTCTCTCTCACACGCGCACATTCTCTCTCTCTCACACGCGCACATTCTCTCTCTCTCACACGCGCACATTCTCTCTCTCTCACACACACACGCACATTCTCTCTCTCACACACACACACGCACATTCTCTCTCTCACACACACACGCACATTCTCTCTCTCACACACACACGCACATTCTCTCTCTCACACACACACACGCACATTCTCTCTCTCACACACACACACGCACATTCTCTCTCTCTCACACACGCACATTCTCTCTCTCACACACACGCACAAATTCCCTCTCTCTCTCTCACACGCGCACATTCTCTCTCTCTCACACGCGCACATTCTCTCTCTCTCACACGCGCACATTCTCTCTCTCTCACACGCGCACATTCTCTCTCTCTCACACGCGCACATTCTCTCTCTCTCACACGCGCACATTCTCTCTCTCTCACACGCGCACATTCTCTCTCTCTCACACGCGCACATTCTCTCTCTCACACACGCGCACATTCTCTCTCTCACACACACGCGCACATTCTCTGTCTCACACACACGCGCATTATCTCTCTCTCTCTCTCACACGCGCACATTATCTCTCTCTCTCTCTCACACGCGCACATTATCTCTCTCTCTCTCTCACACGCGCACATTATCTCTCTCTCTCTCTCACACGCGCACATTCTCTCTCTCTCTCTCACACGCGCACATTCTCTCTCTCTCTCTCACACGCGCACATTCTCTCTCTCTCACACGCGCACATTCTCTCTCTCTCACACGCGCACATTCTCTCTCTCTCACACACACACGCACATTCTCTCTCTCTCTCACACACACACACAAATTCCCTCTCTCTCTCTCACACGCGCACAATCTCTCTCTCTCACACGCGCACAATCTCTCTCTCTCACACGCGCACATTCTCTCTCTCTCACACGCGCACATTCTCTCTCTCTCACACGCGCACATTCTCTCTCTCTCACACGCGCACATTCTCTCTCTCTCACACGCGCACATTCTCTCTCTCTCACACGCGCACATTCTCTCTCTCTCACACGCACATTCTCTCTCTCTCACACGCACATTCTCTCTCTCTCTCACAGACGCACATTCTCTCTCTCCCACACACACACGCACATTCTCTCTCTCACACACACACGCACTTTCTCTCTCTCTCACACACGCGCACATTCTCTCTCTCTCACACACGCACATTCTCTCTCTCTCACACACGCACATTCTCTCTCACACACACACGCACATTCTCTCTCACACACACACGCACATTCTCTCTCTCACACACACACACGCACATTCTCTCTCTCTCACACACGCACATTCTCTCTCTCTCACACACGCACATTCTCTCTCTCTCACACACGCACATTCTCTCTCTCACACACACGCACAAATTCCCTCTCTCTCTCTCACACGCGCACATTCTCTCTCTCTCACACGCGCACATTCTCTCTCTCACACACACACACAAATTCCCTCTCTCTCTCTCACACGCGCACATTCTCTCTCTCTCACACGCGCACATTCTCTCTCTCTCACACGCGCACATTCTCTCTCTCTCACACGCGCACATTCTCTCTCTCTCACACGCGCACATTCTCTCTCTCTCACACGCGCACATTCTCTCTCTCTCACACGCGCACATTCTCTCTCTCTCACACACACACGCACATTCTCTCTCTCTCACACACACACGCACATTCTCTCTCTCACACACACACGCACATTCTCTCTCTCACACACACACACGCACATTCTCTCTTTCACACTCACACACGCACATTCTCTCTCTCTCACACACGCACATTCTCTCTCTCTCACACACGCACATTCTCTCTCTCTCACACACGCACATTCTCTCTCTCTCACACACGCACATTCTCTCTCTCACACACACGCACAAATTCCCTCTCTCTCTCTCTCACACGCGCACATTCTCTCTCTCTCACACGCGCACATTCTCTCTCTCACACACACACACAAATTCCCTCTCTCTCTCTCACACGCGCACATTCTCTCTCTCTCACACGCGCACATTCTCTCTCTCTCACACGCGCACATTCTCTCTCTCTCACACGCGCACATTCTCTCTCTCTCACACGCGCACATTCTCTCTCTCTCACACGCGCACATTCTCTCTCTCTCACACACACACGCACATTCTCTCTCTCACACACACACGCACATTCTCTCTCTCACACACACACACGCACATTCTCTCTCTCACACACACACACGCACATTCTCTCTCTCACACACACACACGCACATTCTCTCTCTCTCACACACGCACATTCTCTCTCTCTCACACACGCACATTCTCTCTCTCACACACACGCACAAACTCCCTCTCTCTCTCTCACACGCGCACATTCTCTCTCTCTCACACACGCACATTCTCTCTCTCTCACACACGCACATTCTCTCTCTCTCTCTCACACGCGCGCATTCTCTCTCTCTCACACGCGCGCATTCTCTCTCTCTCACACGCGCACATTCTCTCTCTCACACACACACACAAATTCCCTCTCTCTCTCTCACACGCGCACATTCTCTCTCTCTCACACGCGCACATTCTCTCTCTCTCACACGCGCACATTCTCTCTCTCTCACACGCGCACATTCTCTCTCTCTCACACGCGCACATTCTTTCTCTCTCACACGCACATTCTCTCTCTCTCTCACAGACGCACATTCTCTCTCTCTCTCACAGACGCACATTCTCTCTCTCCCACACACACACGCACATTCTCTCTCTCACACACACACGCACATTCTCTCTCTCTCACACACGCACATTCTCTCTCTCTCACACACGCACATTCTCTCTCTCTCACACACGCACATTCTCTCTCTCTCACACACGCACATTCTCTCTCACACACACACGCACATTCTCTCTCTCACACACACACACGCACATTCTCTCTCTCTCACACACGCACATTCTCTCTCTCTCACACACGCACATTCTCTCTCTCTCACACACGCACATTCTCTCTCTCACACACACGCACAAATTCCCTCTCTCTCTCTCACACGCGCACATTCTCTCTCTCTCACACGCGCACATTCTCTCTCTCTCACACGCGCACATTCTCTCTCTCACACACACACACAAATTCCCTCTCTCTCTCTCTCACACGCGCACATTCTCTCTCTCTCACACGCGCACATTCTCTCTCTCTCACACGCGCACATTCTCTCTCTCTCACACGCGCACATTCTCTCTCTCTCACACGCGCACATTCTCTCTCTCTCACACGCGCACATTCTCTCTCTCTCACACGCGCACATTCTCTCTCTCACACGCGCACATTCTCTCTCTCACACGCACATTCTCTCTCTCACACGCACATTCTCTCTCTCACACACACACACGCACATTCTCTCTCTCACACACACACACGCACATTCTCTCTCTCACACACACACACGCACATTCTCTCTCTCTCACACACGCACATTCTCTCTCTCACACACACGCACAAATTCCCTCTCTCTCTCTCACACGCGCACATTCTCTCTCTCTCACACGCGCACATTCTCTCTCACACACACACACAAATTCCCTCTCTCTCTCTCACACGCGCACATTCTCTCTCTCTCACACGCGCACATTCTCTCTCTCTCACACGCGCACATTCTCTCTCTCTCACACGCGCACATTCTCTCTCTCTCACACGCGCACGCACATTCTCTCTCTCACACACGCGCACGCACATTCTCTCTCTCACACACACACACGCACATTCTCTCTCTCACACACACACACGCACATTCTCTCTCTCTCACACACGCACATTCTCTCTCTCTCACACACGCACATTCTCTCTCTCACACACACGCACAAATTCCCTCTCTCTCTCTCACACGCGCACATTCTCTCTCTCTCTCTCACACGCGCACATTCTCTCTCTCTCTCTCACACGCGCACATTCTCTCTCTCTCACACGCGCACATTCTCTCTCTCTCACACGCGCACATTCTCTCTCTCTCACACGCGCACATTCTCTCTCTCTCACACACACGCACATTCTCTCTCTCACACACACACGCACATTCTCTCTCTCACACACACACACGCACATTCTCTCTCTCACACACACACACGCACATTCTCTCTCTCTCACACACGCACATTCTCTCTCTCTCACACACGCACATTCTCTCTCTCTCACACACGCACAAATTCCCTCTCTCTCTCTCACACGCGCACATTCTCTCTCTCTCACACGCGCACATTCTCTCTCTCTCACACGCGCACATTCTCTCTCTCTCACACGCGCACATTCTCTCTCTCTCACACGCGCACATTCTCTCTCTCTCTCTCTCACACGCGCACATTATCTCTCTCTCTCTCTCACACGCGCACATTCTCTCTCTCTCTCTCACACGCGCACATTCTCTCTCTCTCTCTCACACGCGCACATTCTCTCTCTCTCACACGCGCACATTCTCTCTCTCTCACACGCGCACATTCTCTCTCTCTCACACGCGCACATTCTCTCTCTCTCACACACACACGCACATTCTCTCTCTCACACACACACGCACATTCTCTCTCTCACACACACACACGCACATTCTCTCTCTCACACACACACACGCACATTCTCTCTCTCTCACACACGCACATTCTCTCTCTCTCACACACGCACATTCTCTCTCTCTCACACACGCACATTCTCTCTCTCTCACACACGCACATTCTCTCTCTCACACACACGCACAAATTCCCTCTCTCTCTCTCACACGCGCACATTCTCTCTCTCTCACACGCGCACATTCTCTCTCTCACACACACGCGCACATTCTCTCTCTCACACACACGCGCATTATCTCTCTCTCTCTCTCACACACGCACATTCTCTCTCTCACACACACGCACAAATTCCCTCTCTCTCTCTCACACGCGCACATTCTCTCTCTCTCACACGCGCACATTCTCTCTCTCTCACACGCGCACATTCTCTCTCTCTCACACGCGCACATTCTCTCTCTCTCACACGCGCACATTCTCTCTCTCACACACACGCGCACATTCTCTCTCTCACACACACGCGCATTATCTCTCTCTCTCTCTCACACGCGCACATTATCTCTCTCTCTCTCTCACACGCGCACATTATCTCTCTCTCTCTCTCACACGCGCACATTATCTCTCTCTCTCTCTCACACGCGCACATTATCTCTCTCTCTCTCTCACACGCGCACATTATCTCTCTCTCTCTCTCACACGCGCACATTATCTCTCTCTCTCTCTCACACGCGCACATTCTCTCTCTCTCTCTCACACGCGCACATTCTCTCTCTCTCACACGCGCACATTCTCTCTCTCTCACACACACACGCACATTCTCTCTCACACACACACGCACATTCTCTCTCTCACACACACACACGCACATTCTCTCTCTCACACACACACACGCACATTCTCTCTCACACACACGCACAAATTCCCTCTCTCTCTCTCACACGCGCACATTCTCTCTCTCACACGCGCACATTCTCTCTCTCTCACACGCGCACATTCTCTCTCTCTCACACGCGCACATTCTCTCTCTCACACACACGCGCACATTCTCTCTCTCACACACGCGCGCATTATCTCTCTCTCTCTCTCACACGCGCGCATTATCTCTCTCTCTCTCTCACACGCGCACATTATCTCTCTCTCTCTCTCACACGCGCACATTATCTCTCTCTCTCTCTCACACGCGCACATTATCTCTCTCTCTCTCTCACACGCGCACATTATCTCTCTCTCTCTCTCACACGCGCACATTCTCTCTCTCTCTCTCACACGCGCACATTCTCTCTCTCTCACACGCGCACATTCTCTCTCTCTCACACGCGCACATTCTCTCTCTCTCACACACACACGCACATTCTCTCTCTCACACACACGCACATTCTCTCTCTCACACACACACGCACATTCTCTCTCTCACACACACACACGCACATTCTCTCTCTCACACACACACACGCACATTCTCTCTCTCTCACACACGCACATTCTCTCTCTCTCACACACGCACATTCTCTCTCTCTCACACACGCACATTCTCTCTCTCTCACACACGCACATTCTCTCTATCACACACACGCACAAATTCCCTCTCTCTCTCTCACACGCGCACATTCTCTCTCTCTCACACGCGCACATTCTCTCTCTCTCACACGCGCACATTCTCTCTCTCTCACACGCGCACATTCTCTCTCTCTCACACGCGCACATTCTCTCTCTCTCACACGCGCACATTCTCTCTCTCTCACACGCGCACATTCTCTCTCTCTCACACGCGCACATTCTCTCTCTCACACACGCGCACAAATTCCCTCTCTCTCTCTCACACGCGCACATTCTCTCTCTCTCACACGCGCACATTCTCTCTCTCTCACACGCGCACATTCTCTCTCTCTCACACGCGCACATTCTCTCTCTCTCACACGCGCACATTCTCTCTCTCTCACACGCGCACATTCTCTCTCTCTCACACGCGCACATTCTCTCTCTCTCACACGCGCACATTCTCTCTCTCTCACACGCGCACATTCTCTCTCTCACACACGCGCGCACATTCTCTCTCTCACACACGCGCGCATTATCTCTCTCTCTCTCTCACACGCGCGCATTATCTCTCTCTCTCTCTCACACGCGCGCATTATCTCTCTCTCTCTCACACGCGCGCATTATCTCTCTCTCTCTCTCACACGCGCGCATTCTCTCTCTCTCTCTCTCACACGCGCGCATTCTCTCTCTCTCTCTCACACGCGCGCATTCTCTCTCTCTCACACGCGCACATTCTCTCTCTCACACACGCGCACATTCTCTCTCTCACACACGCATTATCTCTCTCTCTCTCTCACACGCGCGCATTATCTCTCTCTCTCTCTCACACGCGCGCATTATCTCTCTCTCTCTCTCACACGCGCACATTCTCTCTCTCTCTCTCACACGCGCACATTCTCTCTCTCTCTCTCACACGCGCACATTCTCTCTCTCACACACGCGCACATTCTCTCTCTCACACACGCATTATCTCTCTCTCTCTCTCACACGCGCGCATTATCTCTCTCTCTCTCTCACACGCGCGCATTATCTCTCTCTCTCTCTCACACGCGCGCATTATCTCTCTCTCTCTCTCACACGCGCGCATTATCTCTCTCTCTCTCTCACACGCGCACATTCTCTCTCTCTCTCTCACACGCGCACATTCTCTCTCTCTCACACGCGCACATTCTCTCTCTCTCACACGCGCACATTCTCTCTCTCTCACACGCGCACATTCTCTCTCTCTCACACGCGCACATTCTCTCTCTCACACACACACACGCACATTCTCTCTCTCTCACACACACGCGCACATTCTCTCTCTCTCACACGCGCACATTCTCTCTCTCTCACACGCGCACATTCTCTCTCTCACACACGCGCACATTCTCTCTCTCACACACGCATTATCTCTCTCTCTCTCTCACACGCGCGCATTATCTCTCTCTCTCTCTCACACGCGCGCATTATCTCTCTCTCTCTCTCACACGCGCACATTCTCTCTCTCACACACGCGCACATTCTCTCTCTCACACACGCATTATCTCTCTCTCTCTCTCACACGCGCGCATTATCTCTCTCTCTCTCTCACACGCGCGCATTATCTCTCTCTCTCTCTCACACGCGCACATTCTCTCTCTCTCTCTCACACGCGCACATTCTCTCTCTCTCACACGCGCACATTCTCTCTCTCTCACACGCGCACATTCTCTCTCTCACACACACACACGCACATTCTCTCTCTCTCACACACACGTGCACATTCTCTCTCTCTCACACGCGCACATTCTCTCTCTCTCACACGCGCACATTCTCTCTCTCACACACGCGCACATTCTCTCTCTCACACACGCATTATCTCTCTCTCTCTCTCACACGCGCGCATTATCTCTCTCTCTCTCTCACACGCGCGCATTATCTCTCTCTCTCTCTCACACGCGCGCATTATCTCTCTCTCTCTCTCACACGCGCGCATTATCTCTCTCTCTCTCTCACACGCGCGCATTATCTCTCTCTCTCTCTCACACGCGCGCATTATCTCTCTCTCTCTCTCACACGCGCACATTCTCTCTCTCTCTCTCACACGCGCACATTCTCTCTCTCACACACGCGCACATTCTCTCTCTCACACACGCATTATCTCTCTCTCTCTCTCACACGCGCGCATTATCTCTCTCTCTCTCTCACAC
>NW_026728215.1:60000-70000 GCF_030684315.1 Stegostoma tigrinum | reverse complement strand
TCCCCCCCAGCTTGTTACACAGAGACATGAGGCCATTCGGGCCCCTTGCCCTCGGCCAGCCTGTTACACAGGGTCAGGAGGCCATTCAGTTTGTGGAGGGAGTCACAGAATCCAAAATGAGGGCGGGGGAAGTCCCTCATCGATGTCCAAAGCCTGGCGCTGGGTGGTGGGGGGAAAATCGGTGGGGGTGCAGTTCCCTTCCACGATAGGTCTCTCAGTCCTGTCCCCACAACCCCAACCCTGAGTCCTTGCTGTTCGGCAATGTTCCAAAACCTTCCTTCTGACCCTGACACTCACTCTCTCTCTGTTTCTCTCTCTCTCTCCCTGCAGAGTGCCCGTCTCGGATCTGTGACCCCGGCTGGTACCTGCAGTCCACCAGCTGCTTCCTTTTCTCCAAGACTGCTCTGAACTGGGAGAAGAGCCGGCAGATGTGCGAGAGCAAGCGGGCGCACTTGGCCGTCGTCAGCCAGAGCCAGGCTCAGGTGAGCCTCTCGCCTCTCCCCACACGTCCTCCCCCCCACACCCCAACTCCCTCTCCATCCCTCGCCTCCCGTCTGGTCCCTCGAAAACTCTTCGCAGCCAGATCTTGTTCACATACGTATCCAAACCTGCCCCCCAACCCAACCGCGTTCCCTGGTGTTTCATACCACAAGCGAGACCAAACCCGGGTGAAAACATTGCCCCTTTCTCCGCTGTCTCCCTCCAAAGCGGTTTTGTAATCCCACCCCGCTTCCCCCGGCCCGAGGGAAAACACACTCACCCTACCAGCGCCCCGTCACGGTTTTATGCACGTCTATAAGACCTCCCCCTTCCAGCGAGGGGCGAAAACACCCCAGCGTCTCGGGGTAAAACTCAAAGCCAGTCAACATTCTGGCAAATCACTCCTGAACACCCTCCTCCAGCCAAATAACCCTCCCTCCAGGGAGACCCAGAACCACACACACACACACACACACACACACACACACACACACACACACACACACACGGGGCTCCAGTGACAGACCTCACCCGGGTCCTGTACGACCTCTCAACGGAACGTCTCTCTCCCCGTGGGCTGGGCGGTGCCCAGACGACGCCTTCCTCACCGTCCTGTCGACCCGCGATGCCAACCTCACCTGAACATCACTCTCCACTCTCCGCCACCAACAGGGTCTCTCTGTCCGACAGCACGACCCAGGGACCCACCTTTAATAATGTAAGACCCCCACCCCCAATGTCATTCGATGTTTCAGCAAAATACAACACCATTGCACTTCTCCAAATTAACTTCATCTGGCTCTCCTTGGCTCTCTCTCTCTCTCTCTCTCTCTCAGGGAGATATCTGTACACTGACTGGTGTCTCTCAGTCCCCTCTCTCTCTCAGGGAGATATCTGTACACTGACTGGTGTCTCTCAGTCCCCTCTCTCTCTCAGGGAGATATCTGTACACTGACTGGTGTCTCTCAGTCCCCCCCCCTCTCTCTCTCTCAGGGAGATATCTGTACACTGACTGGTGTCTCTCAGTCCCCCCTCTCTCTCTCTCAGGGAGATATCTGTACACTGACTGGTGTCTCTCAGTCCCCCCCCCATCTCTCTCAGGGAGATATCTGTACACTGACTGGTGTCTCTCAGTCCCCCCCCTCTCTCTCTCAGGGAGATATCTGTACACTGACTGGTGTCTCTCAGTCCCCCCTCTCTCAGGGAGATATCTGTACACTGACTGGTGTCTCTCAGACCCCCCCCCCCCCACCTCTCTCTCTCAGGGAGATATCTGTACACTGACTGGTGTCTCTCAGTTACCCCCCCCCCCATCTCTCTCTCAGGGAGATATCTGTACACTGACTGGTGTCTCTCAGTCCCCCCTCTCTCAGGGAGATATCTGTACACTGACTGGTGTCTCTCAGTCCTCTCTCTCTCTGTCTCAGGGAGATATCTGTACACTGACTTGGTGTCTCTCAGTCCCCCCTCTCTCTGCCTCAGGGAGATATCTGTACACTGACTGGTGTCTCTCAGTCCCCTCTCTCTCTCTCTCAGGGAGATATCTGTACACTGACTGGTGTCTCTCAGTCCCCCCCCTCTCTCTCTCTCTCAGGGAGATATCTGTACACTGACTGGTGTCTCTCAGTCCCCCCTCTCTCTCTCTCAGGGAGATATCTGTACACTGACTGGTGTCTCTCAGTCCCCCCTCTCTCTCTCTCAGGGAGATATCTGTACACAGACTGGTGTCTCTCAGTACCCCCCCGTCTCTCTCTCAGGGAGATATCTGTACACTGACTGGTGTCTCTCAGTCCCCCCCCTCTCTCTCTCTCTCAGGGAGATATCTGTACACTGACTGGTGTCTCTCAGTCCCCCCTCTCTCTCTCTCAGGGAGATATCTGTACACTGACTGGTGTCTCTCAGTCCCCCCTCTCTCTCTCTCAGGGAGATATCTGTACACAGACTGGTGTCTCTCAGTACCCCCCCGTCTCTCTCTCAGGGAGATATCTGTACACTGACTGGTGTCTCTCAGTCCCCCCCTCTCTCTCTCAGGGAGATATCTGTACACTGACTGGTGTCTCTCAGTCCCCCCCCCTCTCTCTCTCAGGGAGATATCTGTACACTGACTGGTGTCTCTCAGTCCCCCCTCTCTCTCTCAGGGAGATATCTGTACACTGACTGGTGTCTCTCAGTCCCCTCTCTCTCTCTCTCAGGGAGATATCTGTACACGGACTGGTGTCTCTCAGTCCCCCCCTCTCTCAGTGAGATATCTGTACACTGACTGGTGTCTCTCAGTCCCCCATCTCTCTCTCTCAGGGAGATATCTGTACACTGACTGGTGTCTCTCAGTCCCCCATCTCTCTCTCTCAGGGAGATATCTGTACACTGACTGGTGTCTCTCAGTTCCCCCCCTCTCTCACTCTCTCTCAGGGAGATATCTGTACACTGACTGGTGTCTCTCAGTCCCCCCTCTCTCTCTCTCACAGGGAGATATCTGTACACTGACTGGTGTCTCTCAGTCCCCCCCTCTCTCTCTCTCAGGGAGATATCTGTACACTGACTGGTGTCTCTCAGTCCCCCATCTCTCTCTCTCAGGGAGATATCTGTACACTGACTGGTGTCTCTCAGTCCCCTCTCTCTCTCTCAGGGAGATATCTGTACACTGACTGGTGTCTCTCAGTCCCCTCTCTCTCTCTCTCTCAGGGAGATATCTGTACACTGACTGGTGTCTCTCAGTCCCCTCTCTCTCTCTCAGGGAGATATCTGTACACTGACTGGTGTCTCTCAGTAACCCCTCTCTCTCTCTCTCTCTCTCTCAGGGAGATATCTGTACACTGACTGGTGTCTCTCAGTCCCCCCTCTCTCTCCTCTCAGGGAGATATCTGTACACTGACTGGTGTCTCTCAGTCCCCTCTCTCTCTCAGGGAGATATCTGTACACTGACTGGTGTCTCTCAGTCCCCCCTCTCTCTCTCTCTCAGGGAGATATCTGTACACTGACTGGTGTCTCTCAGTCCCCTCTCTCTCTCTCTCAGGGAGATATCTGTACACTGACTGGTGTCTCTCAGTCCCCCCTCTCTCTCTCTCTCAGGGAGATATCTGTACACTGACTGGTGTCTCTCAGTCCCCTCTCTCTCTCTCAGGGAGATATCTGTACACTGACTGGTGTCTCTCAGTCCCCCCTCTCTCTCTCTCTCTCAGGGAGATATCTGTACACTGACTGGTGTCTCTCAGTGCCCCCCCTCTCTCTCTCAGGGAGATATCTGTACACTGACTGGTGTCTCTCAGTCGCCCCCCCCCCCTCTCTCTCAGGGAGATATCTGTACACTGACTGGTGTCTCTCAGTCCCCTCTCTCTCTCTCTCAGGGAGATATCTGTACACTGACTGGTGTCTCTCAGTCCCCTCTCTCTCTCTCAGGGAGATATCTGTACACTGACTGGTGTCTCTCAGTCCCCCCTCTCTCTCTCTCAGGGAGATATCTGTACACTGACTGGTGTCTGTCGGTCCCCCCGTCTCCATCCACCCACACCAAATTCTGTGCCCCACCCTCAAACCTGTTTTTGTTGCCCATTTGCCTGTCCTTGTGACCCAACGTCTCTGATCCCTGTATACCTCCCTGTTCTTTCTCTCTCTCTCTCTCTCTCTCTCTCTGTCTCTCGTTGGGCGTCAGAGAAACGCAACGAGCTGTCGCCAGGATCGATCAGGATTTATTGTAAGCTCTCTGTGTTTTCCCTCTGCCCCGCCACTTCCAGAACTTTCTATCGGAACATGCCAAAGACACAGCTTACTGGATCGGGCTGAGCGACACGGTGACCGAGGGGTCCTGGATATGGGTCGATGGGTCTAAAGTTGCTGAAGGGCCGACGTGAGTGAAGCAGGAGTTCGGGGGTGGGAGGATGGTTCATTTGGGGTTGGGGTTGAGGGGGTTAAGACGGCTGTGGTGTGCGGGGGTGAGGGTGCGTGCTGGGATACATGGGCATTGTCGCAGCTGAGCAATGTAAGGTGACACCATTTCTGTTTTTCTCTCCCTCTCTATCGCTATCTCAATATCCCCATCACACTTCCTCTCTTTCTATCGCTATCTCTATATCCCTATCACATCCTCTCTCTCTCCCACTATCCCTATATCCCTATCACACCCTCACTCTCTATCGCTATCTCATGTCCCTATCACACACACTCTGTCTCTATCACTATCCCTATCACACTCCCTCTCTCTATCGCTATCTCCCTATCCCTATCACACTCCGCCTCTCTCTATCACTATCCCTATCACACCCTCTCTCTCTGTCACTATCCCTATAACCATATCACACCCTCTCTCTCTATCGCTATCTCATGTCCCTATCACACACACTGTCTCTATCACTATCCCTATCACACTCCCTCTCTCTATCGCTATCTCCCTATCCCTATCACACTCCGCCTCTCTCTATCACTATCCCTATCACACTCCCTCGCTCTATTGCTATTTCCCTATCCATATCACTATCCCTATATCCCTATCACACTCCCTCTCTCTATCGCTATCTCCGTATCCCTAACACACTCCATCTCTCTCTATCATTGTCTCTATATCCCTATCACACTCGCTCGCTCTATCGCTATGTCTATATCCCGATCACACTTCCTCTCTCTCTATCACTATCCCAATATCCCTATCACACCCTGTCTCTCTATCGCTATTTCTATATCCCCATCACACTCCCTCTCTCTCTATTGCTATCCCTATCACACTCACTGTCTCTATTGCTATCGCTCTATCCCTATCACACTCCCTCTCTTTCTATCACTATCCCTATATCCCTATCACACCCTCTCTCTCTATCGCTATCTCCGTATCCCTATCACACTCCATCTCTCTCTATCATTGTCTCTATATCCCTATCACACTCCCTCTCTCTATCGCTATCTCTCTATCCCCATCACCCCCTCTGTCTCTCTCTGTCTTTCAATAACTATCTCTATATCCCCATCACACTCTCTCAATAACTATCCTAATATCTCCATCACACTCTCTCTCAATAACTATCCTAATATCTCCATCACACTCTCTCTCAATAACTATCCCAATATCTCCATCACACTCTCTCTCAATAACTATCCCAATATCCCCATCACACACTCTCTCAATAACTATCCCAATATCCCCATCACACACTCTCAATAACTATCCCAATATCCCCATCACACTCTCTCTCAATAACTATCCCAATATCCCCATCACACTCTCCCTCAATAACTATCCTAATATCCCCATCACACTCTCTCTCAATAACTATCCTAATATCCCCATCACACTCTCTCTCAATAACTATCCTAATATCCCCATCACACTCTCTCTCAATAACTGTCCCAATATCCCCATCACACTCTCTCTCAATAACTGTCCCAATATCCCCATCACACTCTCTCTCAATAACTATCCCAATATCCCCATCACACTCTCTCTCAATAACTATCCCAATATCCCCATCACACACTCTCTCAATAACTATCCCAATATCCCCATCACACTCTCTCTCAATAACTATCCCAATATCCCCATCACACTCTCTCAATAACTATCCCAATATCCCCATCACACACTCTCTCAATAACTATCCCAATATCCCCATCACACTCTCTCTCAATAACTATCCCAATATCCCCATCACACTCTCTCTCAATAACTATCCCAATATCCCCATCACACTCTCTCAATAACTATCCCAATATCCCCATCACACTCTCTCTCAATAACTATCCCAATATCCCCATCACACTCTCACTCAATAACTATCCCAATATCCCCATCACACTCTCTCTCAATAACTATCCCAATATCCCCATCACACTCTCTCTCAATAACTATCCCAATATCCCCATCACACTCTCTCAATAACTATCCTAATATCCCCATCACACTCTCTCTCAATAACTATCCCAATATCCCCATCACACTCTCTCTCAATAACTATCCCAATATCCCCATCACACTCTCTCTCAATAACTATCCCAATATCCCCATCACACTCTCTCTCAATAACTATCCCAATATCCCCATCACACACTCTCTCAATAACTATCCCAATATCCCCATCACACTCTCTCTCAATAACTATCCCAATATCCCCATCACACTCTCTCTCAATAACTATCCCAATATCCCCATCACACTCTCTCTCAATAACTATCCCAATATCCCCATCACACTCTCTCAATAACTATCCTAATATCCCCATCACACACTCTCTCAATAACTATCCCAATATCCCCATCACACTCTCTCAATAACTATCCCAATATCCCCATCACACACTCTCTCAATAACTATCCCAATATCCCCATCACACTCTCTCAATAACTATCCCAATATCCCCATCACACACTCTCTCAATAACTATCCCAATATCCCCATCACACTCTCTCAATAACTATCCCAATATCCCCATCACACACTCTCTCAATAACTATCCCAATAACCCCATCACACACTCTCTCAATAACTATCCCAATATCCCCATCACACTCTCTCTCAATAACTATCCCAATATCCCCATCACACTCTCTCTCAATAACTATCCCAATATCCCCATCACACTCTCTCAATAACTATCCCAATATCCCCATCACACACTCTCTCAATAACTATCCCAATATCCCCATCACACACTCTCTCAATAACTATCCCAATATCCCCATCACACCCTCTCAATAACTATCCCAATATCCCCATCACACCCTCTCTCAATAACTATCCCAATATCCCCATCACACTCTCTCTCAATAACTATCCCAATATCCCCATCACACTCTCTCAATAACTATCCCAATATCCCCATCACACTCTCTCTCAATAACTATCCCAATATCCCCATCACACTCTCTCTCAATAACTATCCCAATATCCCCATCACTCTCTCAATAACTATCCCAATATCCCCATCACACACTCTCAATAACTATCCCAATATCCCCATCACACTCTCTCTCAATAACTATCCCAATATCCCCATCACACTCTCTCTCAATAACTATCCCAATATCCCCATCACACTCTCTCAATAACTATCCCAATATCCCCATCACACTCTCTCTCAATAACGATCCCAATATCCCCATCACACTCTCTCAATAACTATCCCAATATCCCCATCACACCCTCTCTCAATAACTATCCCAATATCCCCGTCACACTCTCTCAATAACTATCCCAATATCCCCATCACACCCTCTCTCGCTCTCTGTGTCTCTTTCTGCCTGTTAACCTCTCTCTTACTCCCACTCTCCATCTTCTGTGCCTATCACTATCTCTTTTTCTCTTCGTCTCTGCACCTTACTCTATTTCTCTCTCTCTGTCTCTCACTCTCCTCCTCCCTTCCACTCTCTCTTTACCCTATCTGTGACTATCTCTGCCTGACCCTCTCTCTCTGGCTCCCGCTCCCTCTCTCACTCTCTGCCCCCTCCCTCCGGACCCCCCTTCCTCTCACCCCCCTGTACACATGCCCTCTGGCTCCCGCTCCATCTCCCTTTCCCACTTGCTTCCTCGACCCGCTCCCTCTCCCTCCCGGTGGCCCCCGGCCCAGGTTCTGGGCTCCCGGCCAGCCCGACAATGCCTTTGACCGGATGTCAGGAATGCGGGAGAACTGTGGCTTGCTGCGCGCCAGGCGATGGTGGGATGAGGTGTGTGCGGACGCATACCCAGCCATCTGTGAGAAAACCGCCATACGCCTACACCTCATCTTCCAGCGCATGATGTAGAGGGTGGGCCCCGTCCCAGCACCACCTCCTCCCTCTCTCTACCACACACACAGGAACACGCGAGCACACATCGGGGAACACGCGAGCACACATCGGGGAACACGCGAGCACACATCGGGGAACACGCGAGCACACATCGGGGAACACGCGAGCACACAGAGGGGAACACGCGAGCACACACAGGGGAACACGCGAGCACACACAGGGGAACACGCGAGCACACACAGGGGAACACGCGAGCACACACAGGGGAACACGCGAGCACACATAGGGGAACACACACACACACGGGAACACACGCACGGGAACACACGCACACACACGGGAACACACACACACGGGAACACACACACACGGGAACACACACACACGGGAACACACACACACGGGAACACACACACACGGGAACACACACACACACTCTCTCTCTCTCTCTACCCCACACACACACAAACACACACTCCCTCTCTCAAACGCACACACTCCCTCTCTCCCACACACACGGGCACGCACCCCCCTCCCTCCCACACACACGGGCATGCACCCCCCTCTCTCCCACACACACGGACACGCAACCCTCCCTCTCTGACACACACGGACACGCACCCCGCTTCTCTCCCACACACACGGGCATGCACCCCCCCATCTCCCACACACACGGGCACGCAACCCTCCCTCTCCCACACACACGGACACGCAACCCTCCCTCTCTGACACACACGGACACGCACCCCGCTTCTCTCCCACACACACGGGCATGCACCCCCCCATCTCCCACACACACGGGCACGCACCCCCCATCTCCCACACACGGGCACGCACCCCACCCCACACACGGGCACGCACCCCACCCCACACACACGGGCACGCACCCCCCTCTCTCCCACACACACACACACACACACCCGCTTCTCTCTCCCACACACACACACCCCCTTCTCTCTCCCACACACACACACCCCCTTCTCTCTCCCACACACACACACCCCCTTCTCTCTCCCACACACACACACCCCCTTCTCTCTCCCACACACACACACCCCCTTCTCTCTCCCACACACACACACCCCCTTCTCTCTCCCACACACGCTTCCCCCCTCTCTCCCACACACACACGCCCTCTCTCTTCCACACACACACATACACACACACACACACTCCCTTTCTCTCCCACACACACTCCCACTCTCTCCCCACCCCACACACACACTCTCTCTCCCCCCCACCACACACACACGCACACACTCCCTCTCTCTCCCACACACATAAACACACCCCCTCCACCCCGCGCCCTCTGCGCTGTGCCCCCCCCCCGGATCCCGCGCCTTCTGCGTTCTGTGCCCCCTGACCCCGCGCTCACTGCCCCCCACCCCCACCCCCACACCCTCTGCTCTCTGTGCCCGCTCGCCCGCCCAACTCCCTCTGTGCCCGCGCCCTCTGCGCCCTGAGCCCTCTGCGCTCTGTGCCCCCTTACCCCTGCGCCCTCTGCACAACTCTGCACCCTCCCCCCCAACCCCGCGCCCTCTGCACCCTCTTCCTCCTCTTACCCCCCCACCCCGCTCCCTCTTCCCCTCCCCCACTCCATGCCCTTTGCACTCTCTTTCCACCCCCTCCTCCCCAACACTGCTCCCTCTGCAACCTGTCTCTCCCACACACACAGGCCCTACCCGACCCCCTCCCATGCGCATGCTCTCCCTCACCCTACCCCGCCCCCCGCCACGCGCACGCTTTTGCCCCACCACGCGCCCCCCTCCACGCGCACGCTTTTGCCCCACCACACACCCCTCCACGCGCACGC
>NW_026728215.1:0-55000 GCF_030684315.1 Stegostoma tigrinum | reverse complement strand
GAGGGAGCGGGCGCTGTCCGAGGGTCAGTGCCGAGGGAGCGGGCGCTGTCCGAGGGTCAGTGCCGAGGGAGCGGGCGCTGTCCGAGGGACCGGGCGCTGTCCGAGGGTCAGTGCCGAGGGACCGGGCGCCGGAGGGTCAGTGCTGAGGGAGAGGGCGCCGGAGGGTCAGTGCCGAGGGAGCGGGTGCCGTCTGAGGGTCAGTGCCGAAGGGAGCAGGCGCTGTCGGAGGGTCAGTGCCGAGGGGAGCAGGCGCTGTCGGAGGGTCAGTGCCGAGGGGAGCAGGCGCTGTCGGAGGGTCAATGCCGAGGCGTTCTCAGCGGCTGAAGTAAGTCACGTGCGACGGGCGAGACGTTGAGGAGGAGGATCTGAAACACAGGGAGAAGTGTGGGACGTGTCGTGTCGTCTGTGTCCCTCCCGCCCCGAGAGAAGCAGACGCAGAGAGAAGGTGCGTCTCAGCAATTTATTTCTCCCGCAACGTCGAACACTCGCTCTCCGTCGCACCCAACCGCGGGCCACTGCAAACAAAACCGCACCCAAACCCCCCTGACCTTCCTCCTGTCCCTGTACTCCACACACCACCCCCACCCCCCAAACCAACCCCCATCGGATTTACGAGAGAGGCGAGGGGACGGGATGCGGGCTGAGGGAACAGGTACGGTGAGATAGAGAGAGACACACACACACACAGAGAGTCTGTACAATAAATAGCTCCCCCCCACCCCCCCCGACGCTGCCCCCCTCCCGGTCCTGCGAGGAAGCGGGGTGTCTCCCTCAGGCCCCAGCTCGCTGGTACACGTAGATGTAGCCCAGGTCCTTTGGAGGCTTCTCAGAGGCGCAGACCTTCTGGTCGTTGTAAATCACCCACCTGCGGGAGGGATACAACCGGAGAGACTGAGTGTGAGGGGGGGCCCGGATGGGAGAGAGAGAGACAGGGAGAGGGCGGGCACGGATGGGAGAGAGAGAGACGGGGAGAGGGCGGGCACGGATGGGAGAGAGAGAAAGACACGGAGCTTGAGAGAGAGAGACGGGGAGCGAGAGAGAGATAGACGGAGAGAGAGAGAGACGGGGAGCGAGAGAGAGAAAGAGAGACAGGGAGCGTAAGAGAGACGGGGAGCGAGAGAGAGACGGGGAGCGAGAGAGAGACGGGGAGCGAGAGAGAGACGGGGAGCGAGAGAGAGAAAGAGAGACAGGGAGCTTGAGAGAGAGAGAAACGGGGAGCGTGAGAGAGAAAGAGAGAGAGAGACGGGGAGCGAGAGAGAGAGACGGGGAGCGAGAGAGAGACGGGGAGCGAGAGAGAGAGAGACGGAGAGCGAGAAAGAGACACAGACGGGGAGCGAGAGAGAGAGAGAGACGGGGAGCGAGAGAGAGACGGGAAAGGTGAGAGAGAGAGAGATGGACGGGGAGCGAGAGAGAGAAAGAGAGACAGGGAGCTTGAGAGAGAGAGACGGGGAGCGTGAGAGAGAAAGAGAGAGAGAGACGGGGAGCATGAGAGAGAGAGAGAGAAAGACGGACGGGGAGCGAGAGAAAGAGAGACGGGGAGCGTGAGAGAGAGAGAGAGACGGGGAGCGAGAGAGAGAGAGACGGGGAGCGAGAGAGAGACGGGGAAGGTGAGAGAGAGAGAGACGGGGAAGGTGAGAGAGAGAGAGAGACGGGGAAGGTGAGAGAGAGAGAGACGGGAAAGGTGAGAGAGAGAGAGATGGACGGGGAGCGAGAGAGACGGGGAGCGAGAGAGACGGGGAGCGAGAGAGACGGGGAGCGAGAGAGAGAAAGAGAGACGGGGAGCGTAAGAGAGACGGGGAGCGAGAGAGAGACGGGGAGCGAGAGAGAGACGGGGAGCGAGAGAGAGACGGGGAGACAGGGAGCTTGAGAGAGAGAAACGGGGAGCGTGAGAGAGAGAGAGAGACGGACGGGGAGCGAGAGAGACGGAGCGAGAGAGAGAAAGAGAGACAGGGAGCTTGAGAGAGAGAGACGGGGAGCGTGAGAGAGAAAGAGAGAGAGAGACGGGGAGCACGAGAGAGAGAGAGAGAGAAAGACGGACGGGGAGCGAGAGAAAGAGAGACGGGGAGCGTGAGAGAGAGAGAGACGGGGAGCGTGAGAGAGAGAGACGGAGAGCGAGAAAGAGACACAGACGGGGAGCGAGAGAGAGAGAGACGGGGAGCGAGAGAGAGACGGGGAAGGTGAGAGAGAGATGGACGGGGAGCGAGAGAGACGGGGAGCGAGAGAGACGGGGAGCGAGAGAGAGAAAGAGAGACGGAGCGTAAGAGAGACGGGGAGCGAGAGAGAGAGAGACGGGGAGCGAGAGAGAGAGACGGGGAGCGAGAGAGAGAGACGGGGAGCTTGAGAGAGAGAAACGGGGAGCGTGAGAGAGAGAGAGAGACGGACGGGGAGCGAGAGAGACGGAGCGAGAGAGAGAAAGAGAGACAGGGAGCTTGAGAGAGAGAGACGGGGAGCGTGAGAGAGAAAGAGAGAGAGAGACGGGGAGCACGAGAGAGAGAGAGAGAGAAAGACGGACGGGGAGCGAGAGAAAGAGAGACGGGGAGCGTGAGAGAGAGAGAGACGGGGAGCGTGAGAGAGAGAGACGGAGAGCGAGAAAGAGACACAGACGGGGAGCGAGAGAGAGAGAGACGGGGAGCGAGAGAGAGAGAGACGGGGAGCAAGAGAGAGAGAAAGAGACAGGGAGCGTAAGAGAGACGGGGAGCGAGAGAGAGAGAGAGACGGATGGGGAGCGTGAGAGAGAGAGAGACGGACGGGGAGCGAGAGAGAGAGACGGGGAGCGAGAGAGAGAGACGGGGAGCGAGAGAGAGAGAGACGGGGAGTGAGAGAGAGAGAAAGAGACAGGGAGCGAGAGAGAGAGAAAGAGACAGGGAGCGTAAGAGAGACGGGGAGCAAGAGAGAGAGAGAGACGACGGGGAGCGAGAGAAAGAGACGGGGAGCGAGAGAGAGAGACGGGGAGCGAGAGAGAGAGAGACGGGGAGCGAGAGAGAGAGAAAGAGACAGGGAGCGTAAGAGAGACGGGGAGCAAGAGAGAGAGAGAGACGGACAGGGAGCGAGAGAAAGAGACGGGGAGCGTGAGAGAGAGAGACAGACGGACGGGGAGCGAGAGAGAGAGACGGGGAGCAAGAGAGAGAGAAAGAGACAGGGAGCGTAAGAGAGACGGGGAGCGAGAGAGAGAGAGACGGGGAGCGAGAGAGAGAGAGACGGGGAGCGAGAGAGAGAGAGAGAGAGACGGACGGGGAGCGAGAGAGAGAGAGACGGAGCGAGAGAGAGAAAGAGAGACAGGGAGCTTGAGAGAGAGAGACGGGGAGCGTGAGAGAGAAAGAGAGAGAGAGACGGGGAGCATGAGAGAGAGAGAGAGAGAGAGAAAGACGGACGGGGAGCGAGAGAAAGAGAGACGGGGAGCGTGAGAGAGAGAGAGAGACGGGGAGCGAGAGAGAGAGAGACGGGGAGCGAGAGAGAGACGGGGAAGGTGAGAGAGAGAGAGACGGGGAAGGTGAGAGAGAGAGAGAGACGGGGAAGGTGAGAGAGAGAGAGACGGGAAAGGTGAGAGAGAGAGAGAGATGGACGGGGAGCGAGAGAGACGGGGAGCGAGAGAGACGGGGAGCGAGAGAGAGAAAGAGAGACGGGGAGCGTAAGAGAGACGGGGAGCGAGAGAGAGACGGGGAGCGAGAGAGAGACGGGGAGCGAGAGAGAGAAAGAGAGACAGGGAGCTTGAGAGAGAGAAACGGGGAGCGTGAGAGAGAGAGAGAGACGGACGGGGAGCGAGAGAGACGGAGCGAGAGAGAGAAAGAGAGACAGGGAGCTTGAGAGAGAGAGACGGGGAGCGTGAGAGAGAAAGAGACGGGGAGCACGAGAGAGAGAGAGAGAGAAAGACGGACGGGGAGCGAGAGAAAGAGAGACGGGGAGCGTGAGAGAGAGAGAGACGGGGAGCGTGAGAGAGAGAGACGGAGAGCGAGAAAGAGACACAGACGGGGAGCGAGAGAGAGAGAGACGGGGAGCGAGAGAGAGACGGGGAAGGTGAGAGAGAGATGGACGGGGAGCGAGAGAGACGGGGAGCGAGAGAGACGGGGAGCGAGAGAGAGAAAGAGAGACGGAGCGTAAGAGAGACGGGGAGCGAGAGAGAGAGAGACGGGGAGCGAGAGAGAGAGACGGGGAGCGAGAGAGAGAGACGGGGAGCTTGAGAGAGAGAAACGGGGAGCGTGAGAGAGAGAGAGAGACGGACGGGGAGCGAGAGAGACGGAGCGAGAGAGAGAAAGAGAGACAGGGAGCTTGAGAGAGAGAGACGGGGAGCGTGAGAGAGAAAGAGAGAGAGAGACGGGGAGCACGAGAGAGAGAGAGAGAGAAAGACGGACGGGGAGCGAGAGAAAGAGAGACGGGGAGCGTGAGAGAGAGAGAGACGGGGAGCGTGAGAGAGAGAGACGGAGAGCGAGAAAGAGACACAGACGGGGAGCGAGAGAGAGAGAGACGGGGAGCGAGAGAGAGAGAGACGGGGAGCGAGAGAGAGACGGGGAAGGTGAGAGAGAGATGGACGGGGAGCGAGAGAGACGGGGAGCGAGAGAGACGGGGAGCGAGAGAGAGAAAGAGAGACGGAGCGTAAGAGAGACGGGGAGCGAGAGAGAGAGAGACGGGGAGCGAGAGAGAGAGACGGGGAGCGAGAGAGAGAGACGGGGAGCGAGAGAGAGAGAGAGACGGGGAGCGAGAGAGAGAGAGACAGACGGACAGGGAGCGAGAGAAAGAGACGGGGAGCGTGAGAGAGAGAGACAGACGGACGGGGAGCGAGAGAGAGAGACGGGGAGCGAGAGAGAGAGACAGACGGGGAGCGAGAGAGAGAGAGACGGGGAGCGAGAGAGAGACGGGGAGCGAGAGAGAGAAAGAGAGACAGGGAGCTTGAGAGAGAGAGAAATGGGGAGCGTGAGAGAGAGAGAAAGAGAGAGAGAGACGGGGAGCATGAGAGAGAGAGACGGATGGGGAGCGTGAGAGAGAGAGAGAGAGACGGGGAGCAAGAGAGAGAGAAAGAGACAGGGAGCGTAAGAGAGACGGGGAGCGAGAGAGAGAGAGAGACGGATGGGGAGCGTGAGAGAGAGAGAGACGGACGGGGAGCGAGAGAGAGAGACGGGGAGCGAGAGAGAGAGACGGGGAGCGAGAGAGAGAGAGACGGGGAGTGAGAGAGAGAGAAAGAGACAGGGAGCGAGAGAGAGAGAAAGAGACAGGGAGCGTAAGAGAGACGGGGAGCAAGAGAGAGAGAGAGACGACGGGGAGCGAGAGAAAGAGACGGGGAGCGAGAGAGAGAGACGGGGAGCGAGAGAGAGAGAGACGGGGAGCGAGAGAGAGAGAAAGAGACAGGGAGCGTAAGAGAGACGGGGAGCAAGAGAGAGAGAGAGACGGACAGGGAGCGAGAGAAAGAGACGGGGAGCGTGAGAGAGAGAGACAGACGGACGGGGAGCGAGAGAGAGAGACGGGGAGCAAGAGAGAGAGAAAGAGACAGGGAGCGTAAGAGAGACGGGGAGCGAGAGAGAGAGAGAGACGGATGGGGAGCGTGAGAGAGAGAGAGACAGACGGGGAGCGAGAGAGAGAGAGACGGGGAGCGAGAGAGAGAGAGACGGGGAGCATGACAGTGAGAGAGAGACGGACGGGGAGCGAGAGAGAGACGGGGAGCGAGAGAGAGACGGGGAGCGAGAGAGAGACGGGGAGCGAGAGAGAGAGACGGGGAGCGAGAGAGAGACGGGGAGCGAGAGAGAGACGGGGAGCGAGAGAGAGAGAGACGGGGAGCGAGAGAGAGAGAGACGGGGAGCGAGAGAAAGAGAGACGGGGAGCGTGAGAGAGAGAGACGGAGCGAGAGAGAGAAAGAGAGACAGGGAGCGTGAGAGAGAGAAAGAGAGAGAGAGACGGGGAGCATGAGAGAGAGAGAAAGACGGACGGGGAGCGAGAGAAAGAGAGACGGGGAGCGTGAGAGAGAGACGGGGAGCGTGAGAGAGAGAGACGGAGAGCGAGAAAGAGAGAAAGAGACAGGGAGCATAAGAGAGACGGGGAGCAAGAGAGAGAGAGAGACGGACGGGGAGCGAGAGAAAGAGACGGGGAGCGTGAGAGAGAGAGACAGACGGACGGGGAGCGAGAGAGAGAGAGACGGGGAGCGAGAGAGAGACGGGGAGCGAGAGGGAGAAAGAGAGACAGGGAGCTTGAGAGAGAGAGAAACGGGGAGCGTGAGAGAGAGACGGGGAGCATGAGAGAGAGAGAGACGGATGGGGAGCGTGAGAGAGAGAGAGACGGACGGGGAGCGAGAGAGAGAGACGGGGAGCGAGAGAGAGAGAGACGGGGAGCGAGAGAGAGAGAAAGAGACAGGGAGCATAAGAGAGACGGGGAGCAAGAGAGAGAGAGAGACGGACGGGGAGAGAGAGAAAGAGACGGGGAGCGTGAGAGAGAGAGAGACAGACGGACGGGGAGCGAGCGAGAGAGAGACGGGGAGCGAGAGAGAGACGGGGAGCGAGAGAGAGACGGGGAGCGAGAGAGAGAAAGAGAGACAGGGAGCTTGAGAGAGAGAGAAACGGGGAGCGAGGGAGAGAGAGAGAGAGAAAGAGAGAGAGAGACGGGGAGCATGAGAGAGAGAGAGACGGATGGGGAGCGTGAGAGAGAGAGACGGACGGGGAGCGAGAGAGAGACGGGGAGCGAGAGAGAGAGAGACAGGGAGCGTAAGAGAGACGGGGAGCAAGAGAGAGAGAGAGACGGACGGGGAGCGAGAGAGAGAGACGGGGAGCGAGAGAGAGAGAGACGGGGAGCGAGAGAGAGAGAAAGAGACAGGGAGCGTAAGAGAGACGGGGAGCAAGAGAGAGAGAGACGGACGGGGAGCGAGAGAAAGAGACGGGGAGCGTGAGAGAGAGAGACAGACAGGGAGCGTGAGAGAGACGGGGAGCGAGAGAGAGACGGGGAGCGAGAGAGAGACGGGGAGCGAGAGAGAGACGGGGAGCGAGAGAGAGACGGGGAGCGAGAGAGAGACGGGGAGCGAGAGAGAGACGGGGAGCGAGAGAGAGACGGGGAGCGAGAGAGAGACGGGGAGCGAGAGAGAGAAAGAGAGACAGGGAGCTTGAGAGAGAGAAACGGGGAGCGTGAGAGAGAGAGAGAGAGAAAGAGAGAGAGAGACGGGGAGCAGGAGAGAGAGAGAGACGGATGGGGAGCGTGAGAGAGAGAGAGACGGACGGGGAGCGAGAGAGAGTGACGGGGAGCGAGAGAGAGAGAGACGGGGAGCATGAGAGAGAGAGAGACGGATGGGGAGCGAGAGAGAGAGAGAGAGAGAGACGGGGAGCAAGAGAGAGAGAAAGAGACAGGGAGCGTAAGAGAGACGGGGAGCAAGAGAGAGAGAAACGGACGGGGAGCGAGAGAAAGAGAGACGGGGAGCGTGAGAGAGAGAGAGAGACGGACGGGGAGCGAGAGAGACGGAGCAAGAGAGAGAAAGAGAGACAGGGAGCTTGAGAGAGAGAGACGGGGAGCGAGAGAGAGAGAGACGGGGAGCGAGAGAGAGAGAGACGGGGAGCGAGAGAGAGAGACGGGGAGCGAGAGAGAGAGACGGGGAGCGAGAGAGAGAGAGAGACGGGGAGCGAGAGAGAGAGAGACAGACGGACAGGGAGCGAGAGAAAGAGACGGGGAGCGTGAGAGAGAGAGACAGACGGACGGGGAGCGAGAGAGAGAGAGACGGGGAGCGAGAGAGAGAGACAGACGGGGAGCGAGAGAGAGAGAGACGGGGAGCGAGAGAGAGACGGGGAGCGAGAGAGAGAAAGAGAGACAGGGAGCTTGAGAGAGAGAGAAATGGGGAGCGTGAGAGAGAGAGAAAGAGAGAGAGAGACGGGGAGCATGAGAGAGAGAGAGACGGATGGGGAGCGTGAGAGAGAGAGAGAGAGACGGGGAGCAAGAGAGAGAGAAAGAGACAGGGAGCGTAAGAGAGACGGGGAGCGAGAGAGAGAGAGAGACGGATGGGGAGCGTGAGAGAGAGAGAGACGGACGGGGAGCGAGAGAGAGAGACGGGGAGCGAGAGAGAGAGACGGGGAGCGAGAGAGAGAGAGACGGGGAGTGAGAGAGAGAGAAAGAGACAGGGAGCGTAAGAGAGACGGGGAGCGAGAGAGAGAGAGAGACGGATGGGGAGCGTGAGAGAGAGAGAGAGAGACGGGGAGCGAGAGAGAGAGAAAGAGACAGGGAGCGTAAGAGAGACGGGGAGCAAGAGAGAGAGAGAGACGACGGGGAGCGAGAGAAAGAGACGGGGAGCGAGAGAGAGAGACGGGGAGCGAGAGAGAGAGAGACGGGGAGCGAGAGAGAGAGAAAGAGACAGGGAGCGTAAGAGAGACGGGGAGCAAGAGAGAGAGAGAGACGGACAGGGAGCGAGAGAAAGAGACGGGGAGCGTGAGAGAGAGAGACAGACGGACGGGGAGCGAGAGAGAGAGACGGGGAGCGAGAGAGAGAGAGACAGACGGGGAGCGAGAGAGAGAGAGACGGGGAGCGAGAGAGAGAGAGACGGGGAGCATGACAGTGAGAGAGAGACGGACGGGGAGCGAGAGAGAGACGGGGAGCGAGAGAGAGACGGGGAGCGAGAGAGAGAGACGGGGAGCGAGAGAGAGACGGGGAGCGAGAGAGAGACGGGGAGCGAGAGAGAGACGGGGAGCGAGAGAGAGAGAGACGGGGAGCGAGAGAGAGAGAGACGGGGAGCGAGAGAAAGAGAGACGGGGAGCGTGAGAGAGAGAGACGGAGCGAGAGAGAGAAAGAGAGACAGGGAGCGTGAGAGAGAGAAAGAGAGAGAGAGACGGGGAGCGTGAGAGAGAGAGAAAGACGGACGGGGAGCGAGAGAAAGAGAGACGGGGAGCGTGAGAGAGAGACGGGGAGCGTGAGAGAGAGAGACGGAGAGCGAGAAAGAGAGAAAGAGACAGGGAGCATAAGAGAGACGGGGAGCAAGAGAGAGAGAGAGACGGACGGGGAGCGAGAGAAAGAGACGGGGAGCGTGAGAGAGAGAGACAGACGGACGGGGAGCGAGAGAGAGAGAGACGGGGAGCGAGAGAGAGACGGGGAGCGAGAGGGAGAAAGAGAGACAGGGAGCTTGAGAGAGAGAGAAACGGGGAGCGTGAGAGAGAGAGAGAGACGGGGAGCATGAGAGAGAGAGAGACGGATGGGGAGCGTGAGAGAGAGAGAGACGGACGGGGAGCGAGAGAGAGAGACGGGGAGCGAGAGAGAGAGAGACGGGGAGCGAGAGAGAGAGAAAGAGACAGGGAGCATAAGAGAGACGGGGAGCAAGAGAGAGAGAGAGACGGACGGGGAGCGAGAGAAAGAGACGGGGAGCGTGAGAGAGAGAGAGACAGACGGACGGGGAGCGAGAGAGAGAGAGACGGGGAGCGAGAGAGAGAGAGAGAGACGGGGAGCGAGAGAGAGAAAGAGAGACAGGGAGCGTAAGAGAGACGGGGAGCGAGAGAGAGACGGGGAGCGAGAGAGAGACGGGGAGCGAGAGAGAGACGGGGAGCGAGAGAGAGACGGGGAGCGAGAGAGAGACGGGGAGCGAGAGAGAGACGGGGAGCGAGAGAGAGATGGGGAGCGAGAGAGAGACGGGGAGCGAGAGAGAGAAAGAGAGACAGGGAGCTTGAGAGAGAGAGAAACGGGGAGCGAGGGAGAGAGAGAGAGAGAAAGAGAGAGAGAGACGGGGAGCATGAGAGAGAGAGAGACGGATGGGGAGCGTGAGAGAGAGAGACGGACGGGGAGCGAGAGAGAGACGGGGAGCGAGAGAGAGAGAGACAGGGAGCGTAAGAGAGACGGGGAGCAAGAGAGAGAGAGAGACGGACGGGGAGCGAGAGAGAGAGACGGGGAGCGAGAGAGAGAGAGACGGGGAGCGAGAGAGAGAGAAAGAGACAGGGAGCGTAAGAGAGACGGGGAGCAAGAGAGAGAGAGACGGACGGGGAGCGAGAGAAAGAGACGGGGAGCGTGAGAGAGAGAGACAGACAGGGAGCGTGAGAGAGACGGGGAGCGAGAGAGAGACGGGGAGCGAGAGAGAGACGGGGAGCGAGAGAGAGACGGGGAGCGAGAGAGAGACGGGGAGCGAGAGAGAGACGGGCAGCGAGAGAGAGACGGGCAGCGAGAGAGAGACGGGCAGCGAGAGAGAGACGGGCAGCGAGAGAGAGACGGGGAGCGAGAGAGAGACGGGGAGCGAGAGAGAGACGGGGAGCGAGAGAGAGACGGGGAGCGAGAGAGAGACGGGGAGCGAGAGAGAGACGGGGAGCGAGAGAGAGACGGGGAGCGAGAGAGAGACGGGGAGCGAGAGAGAGACGGGGAGCGAGAGAGAGACGGGGAGCGAGAGAGAGACGGGGAGCGAGAGAGAGACGGGGAGCGAGAGAGAGACGGGGAGCGAGAGAGAGACGGGGAGCGAGAGAGAGACGGGGAGCGAGAGAGAGACGGGGAGCGAGAGAGAGACGGGGAGCGAGAGAGAGACGGGGAGCGAGAGAGAGAAAGAGAGACAGGGAGCTTGAGAGAGAGAGAAACGGGGAGCGAGGGAGAGAGAGAGAGAGAAAGAGAGAGAGAGACGGGGAGCATGAGAGAGAGAGAGACGGATGGGGAGCGTGAGAGAGAGAGACGGACGGGGAGCGAGAGAGAGACGGGGAGCGAGAGAGAGAGAGACAGGGAGCGTAAGAGAGACGGGGAGCAAGAGAGAGAGAGAGACGGACGGGGAGCGAGAGAGAGAGACGGGGAGCGAGAGAGAGAGAGACGGGGAGCGAGAGAGAGAGAAAGAGACAGGGAGCGTAAGAGAGACGGGGAGCAAGAGAGAGAGAGACGGACGGGGAGCGAGAGAAAGAGACGGGGAGCGTGAGAGAGAGAGACAGACAGGGAGCGTGAGAGAGACGGGGAGCGAGAGAGAGACGGGGAGCGAGAGAGAGACGGGGAGCGAGAGAGAGACGGGGAGCGAGAGAGAGACGGGGAGCGAGAGAGAGACGGGGAGCGAGAGAGAGACGGGGAGCGAGAGAGAGAGAGACGGGGAGCGAGAGAGAGACGGGCAGCGAGAGAGAGACGGGGAGCGAGAGAGAGACGGGCAGCGAGAGAGAGACGGGCAGCGAGAGAGAGACGGGCAGCGAGAGAGAGACGGGCAGCGAGAGAGAGACGGGGAGCGAGAGAGAGACGGGGAGCGAGAGAGAGACGGGGAGCGAGAGAGAGACGGGGAGCGAGAGAGAGACGGGGAGCGAGAGAGAGACGGGGAGCGAGAGAGAGAAAGAGAGACAGGGAGCTTGAGAGAGAGAGAAACGGGGAGCGTGAGAGAGAGAGAAAGAGAGAGAGAGACGGGGAGCATGAGAGAGAGAGAGACGGATGGGGAGCGTGAGAGAGAGAGAGAGACGGGGAGCGAGAGAGAGAGAGAGAGACGGGGAGCGAGAGAGAGAGAAAGAGACAGGGAGCGTAAGAGAGACGGGGAGCAAGAGAGAGAGAAACGGACGGGGAGCGAGAGAAAGAGAGACGGGGAGCGTGAGAGAGAGAGAGAGACGGACGGGGAGCGAGAGAGAGAGAGACGGAGCGAGAGAGAGAAAGAGAGACAGGGAGCTTGAGAGAGAGAGACGGGGAGCGTGAGAGAGAAAGAGAGAGAGAGACGGGGAGCATGAGAGAGAGAGAGAGAGAGAGAAAGACGGACGGGGAGCGAGAGAAAGAGAGACGGGGAGCGTGAGAGAGAGAGAGACGGGGAGCGTGAGAGAGAGAGATGGAGAGCGAGAAAGAGACACAGACGGGGAGCGAGAGAGAGAGAGACGGGGAGCGAGAGAGAGACGGGGATGGTGAGAGAGAGAGAGAGACGGGAAAGGTGAGAGAGAGAGAGATGGACGGGGAGCGAGAGAGACGGGGAGCGAGAGAGACGGGGAGCAAGAGAGACGGGGAGCGAGAGAGACGGGGAGCGAGAGAGACGGGGAGCGAGAGAGACGGGGAGCGAGAGAGAGAAAGAGAGACGGGGAGCGAGAGAGAGAAAGAGAGACGGGGAGCGTAAGAGAGACGGGGAGCGAGAGAGAGACGGGGAGCGAGAGAGACGGGGAGCGAGAGAGACGGGGAGCGAGAGAGACGGGGAGCGAGAGAGAGAAAGAGAGACGGGGAGCGAGAGAGAGAAAGAGAGACAGGGAGCTTGAGAGAGAGAGAAACGGGGAGCGTGAGAGAGAGAGAGAGAGAAAGAGAGAGAGAGACGGGGAGCAGGAGAGAGAGAGAGACGGATGGGGAGCGTGAGAGAGAGAGAGACGGACGGGGAGCGAGAGAGAGTGACGGGGAGCGAGAGAGAGAGAGACGGGGAGCGAGAGAGAGAGAAAGAGACAGGGAGCGTAAGAGAGACGGGGAGCAAGAGAGAGAGAGAGACGGACGGGGAGCGAGAGAAAGAGACGGGGAGCGTGAGAGAGAGAGACAGACGGACGGGGAGCGAGAGAGAGAGAGACGGGGAGCGAGAGAGAGACGGGGAGCGAGAGAGAGACGGGGAGCGAGAGAGAGACGGGGAGCGAGAGAGAGAAAGAGAGACAGGGAGCGTGAGAGAGAGAGAGAGAGAGAGAGACGGACGGGGAGCGAGAGAGAGAGAGACGGGGAGCGTGAGAGAGAGAGACAGACGGACGGGGAGCGAGAGAGAGAGACGGGGAGCGAGAGAGAGAGAGACGGGGAGCGAGAGAGAGAGAGACGGGGAGCGTGAGAGAGAGAGACAGACGGACGGGGAGCGAGAGAGAGAGAGAGAGACGGGGAGCGAGAGAGAGAGAGAGAGACGGGGAGCGCGAGAGAGAGAGAGAGACGGGGAGCGCGAGAGAGAGACGGGGAGCGCGAGAGAGACGGGGAGCGCGAGAGAGAGACGGGGAGCGCGAGAGAGAGACGGGGAGCGCGAGAGAGAGACGGGGAGCGCGAGAGAGAGACGGGGAGCGCGAGAGAGAGACGGGGAGCGCGAGAGAGAGACGGGGAGCGCGAGAGAGAGACGGGAGCGCGAGAGAGAGACGGGAGCGCGAGAGAGAGACGGGGAGCGCGAGAGAGAGACGGGGAGCGCGAGAGAGAGACGGGGAGCGCGAGAGAGAGACGGGGAGCGAGAGAGAGACGGGGAGCGAGAGAGAGACGGGGAGCGAGAGAGAGACGGGGAGCGAGAGAGAGAGAGACGGGGAGCGAGAGAGAGAGAGACGGGGAGCGAGAGAGAGACGGGGAGCGAGAGAGAGACGGGGAGCGAGAGAGAGAGAGAGAGACGGGGAGCGCGAGAGAGAGACGGGGAGCGCGAGAGAGAGACGGGGAGCGCGAGAGAGAGACGGGGAGCGCGAGAGAGAGACGGGGAGCGCGAGAGAGAGACGGGGAGCGCGAGAGAGAGACGGGGAGCGCGAGAGAGAGACGGGGAGCGCGAGAGAGAGACGGGGAGCGCGAGAGAGAGACGGGGAGCGCGAGAGAGAGACGGGGAGCGCGAGAGAGAGACGGGGAGCGCGAGAGAGAGACGGGGAGCGCGAGAGAGAGACGGGAGCGCGAGAGAGAGACGGGGAGCGCGAGAGAGAGACGGGGAGCGCGAGAGAGAGAGAGAGACAGGGAGCTTGAGAGAGAGAGACGGGGAGCGTGAGAGAGACGGGGAGCGAGAGATATATAGACGGGGAGCGAGAGAGAGACGGGGAGCGAGAGAGAGACGGGGAGCGAGAGAGAGACGGGGAGCGAGAGAGAGACGGGGAGCGAGAGAGAGACGGGGAGCGAGAGAGAGACGGGGAGCGAGAGAGAGACGGGGAGCGAGAGAGAGACGGGGAGCGAGAGAGAGACGGGGAGCGAGAGAGAGACGGGGAGCGAGAGAGAGACGGGGAGCGAGAGAGAGACGGGGAGCGAGAGAGAGACGGGGAGCGAGAGAGAGAAAGACGGGGAGCGAGAGAGAGAGAGACGGGGAGCGAGAGAGAGAGAGACGGGGAGCGAGAGAGAGAGAGACGGGGAGCGAGAGAGAGAGAGACGGGGAGCGAGAGAGAGAGAGACGGGGAGCGAGAGAGAGAGACGGGGAGCGAGAGAGAGACGGGGAGCGAGAGAGAGACGGGGAGCGCGAGAGAGACGGGGAGCGCGAGAGAGACGGGGAGCGCGAGAGAGACGGGGAGCGCGAGAGAGACGGGGAGCGCGAGAGAGACGGGGAGCGCGAGAGAGACGGGGAGCGCGAGAGAGACGGGGAGCGCGAGAGAGACGGGGAGCGCGAGAGAAAGAGAGACGGGGAGCGCGAGAGAAAGAGAGACGGGGAGCGCGAGAGAAAGAGAGACGGGGAGCGCGAGAGAAAGAGAGACGGGGAGCGCGAGAGAGAGAGACGGGGAGCGAGAGAGAGAGAGACGGGGAGCGCGAGAGAGAGGGACGGGGAGCGCGAGAGAGAGAGGGACGGGGAGCGCGAGAGAGAGACGGGGAGCGCGAGAGAGAGACGGGGAGCGCGAGAGAGAGACGGGGAGCGCGAGAGAGAGACGGGGAGCGCGAGAGAGAGACGGGGAGCGCGAGAGAGAGACGGGGAGCGCGAGAGAGAGACGGGGAGCGCGAGAGAGAGAGACGGGGAGCGAGAGATATAGAGACGGGGAGCGAGAGAGAGACGGGGAGCGAGAGAGAGAGAGACGGGGAGCGAGAGAGAGAGAGACGGGGAGCGAGAGAGAGAGAGACGGGGAGCGAGAGAGAGAGAGACGGGGAGCGAGAGAGAGAGAGACGGGGAGCGAGAGAGAGACGGGGAGCGCGAGAGAGAGAGAGAGACAGGGAGCTTGAGAGAGAGAGACGGGGAGCGTGAGAGAGACGGGGAGCGAGAGATATATAGACGGGGAGCGAGAGAGAGACGGGGAGCGAGAGAGAGAGAGAGAGACGGGGAGCGAGAGAGACAGGGAGCGAGAGAGAGACGGGGAGCGCGAGAGAGAGACGGGGAGCGCGAGAGAGAGACGGGGAGCGCGAGAGAGAGACGGGGAGCGCGAGAGAGAGACGGGGAGCGCGAGAGAGAGACGGGGAGCGCGAGAGAGAGACGGGAGCGCGAGAGAGAGACGGGGAGCGCGAGAGAGAGACGGGGAGCGCGAGAGAGAGAGAGAGACAGGGAGCTTGAGAGAGAGAGACGGGGAGCGTGAGAGAGACGGGGAGCGAGAGATATATAGACGGGGAGCGAGAGAGAGACGGGGAGCGAGAGAGAGAGAGAGAGACGGGGAGCGAGAGAGACGGGGAGCGAGAGAGACGGGGAGCGAGAGAAACGGGGAGCGAGAGAGAGACGGGGAGCGCGAGAGAGAGACGGGGAGCGCGAGAGAGAGACGGGGAGCGCGAGAGAGAGACGGGGAGCGCGAGAGAGAGACGGGGAGCGCGAGAGAGAGACGGGGAGCGCGAGAGAGAGACGGGGAGCGCGAGAGAGAGACGGGGAGCGCGAGAGAGAGACGGGGAGCGCGAGAGAAAGACGGGGAGCGCGAGAGAGAGACGGGGAGCGCGAGAGAGAGACGGGAGCGCGAGAGAGAGACGGGGAGCGCGAGAGAGAGACGGGGAGCGCGAGAGAGAGAGAGAGACAGGGAGCTTGAGAGAGAGAGACGGGGAGCGTGAGAGAGACGGGGAGCGAGAGATATATAGACGGGGAGCGAGAGAGAGACGGGGAGCGAGAGAGAGAGAGAGAGACGGGGAGCGAGAGAGACGGGGAGCGAGAGAGACGGGGAGCGAGAGAAACGGGGAGCGAGAGAGAGACGGGGAGCGAGAGAGAGACGGGGAGCGAGAGAGAGACGGGGAGCGAGAGAGAGACGGGGAGCGAGAGAGAGACGGGGAGCGAGAGAGAGACGGGGAGCGAGAGAGAGACGGGGAGCGAGAGAGAGACGGGGAGCGAGAGAGAGACGGGGAGCGAGAGAGAGACGGGGAGCGAGAGAGAGACGGGGAGCGAGAGAGAGACGGGGAGCGAGAGAGAGACGGGGAGCGAGAGAGAGACGGGGAGCGAGAGAGAGACGGGGAGCGAGAGAGAGACGGGGAGCGAGAGAGAGACGGGGAGCGAGAGAGAGACGGGGAGCGAGAGAGAGACGGGGAGCGAGAGAGAGAAAGACGGGGAGCGAGAGAGAGAGAGACGGGGAGCGAGAGAGAGAGAGACGGGGAGCGAGAGAGAGAGAGACGGGGAGCGAGAGAGAGAGAGACGGGGAGCGAGAGAGAGAGAGACGGGGAGCGAGAGAGAGAGAGACGGGGAGCGAGAGAGAGAGAGACGGGGAGCGAGAGAGAGAGACGGGGAGCGAGAGAGAGACGGGGAGCGAGAGAGAGACGGGGAGCGAGAGAGAGACGGGGAGCGAGAGAGAGACGGGGAGCGAGAGAGAGACGGGGAGCGAGAGAGAGACGGGGAGCGAGAGAGAGACGGGGAGCGCGAGAGAGACGGGGAGCGCGAGAGAGACGGGGAGCGCGAGAGAGACGGGGAGCGCGAGAGAGACGGGGAGCGCGAGAGAGACGGGGAGCGCGAGAGAGACGGGGAGCGCGAGAGAGACGGGGAGCGCGAGAGAAAGAGAGACGGGGAGCGCGAGAGAAAGAGAGACGGGGAGCGCGAGAGAAAGAGAGACGGGGAGCGCGAGAGAAAGAGAGACGGGGAGCGCGAGAGAAAGAGAGACGGGGAGCGCGAGAGAAAGAGAGACGGGGAGCGCGAGAGAGAGAGACGGGGAGCGAGAGAGAGAGGGACGGGGAGCGCGAGAGAGAGGGACGGGGAGCGCGAGAGAGAGGGACGGGGAGCGCGAGAGAGAGAGGGACGGGGAGCGCGAGAGAGAGACGGGGAGCGCGAGAGAGAGACGGGGAGCGCGAGAGAGAGACGGGGAGCGCGAGAGAGAGACGGGGAGCGCGAGAGAGAGACGGGGAGCGCGAGAGAGAGACGGGGAGCGCGAGAGAGAGACGGGGAGCGCGAGAGAGAGACGGGGAGCGCGAGAGAGAGAGACGGGGAGCGTGAGAGACGGGGAGCGAGAGATATAGAGACGGGGAGCGAGAGAGAGACGGGGAGCGAGAGAGAGAGAGACGGGGAGCGAGAGAGAGAGAGACGGGGAGCGAGAGAGAGAGAGACGGGGAGCGAGAGAGAGAGAGACGGGGAGCGAGAGAGAGACGGGGAGCGCGAGAGAGAGAGAGAGACAGGGAGCTTGAGAGAGAGAGACGGGGAGCGTGAGAGAGACGGGGAGCGAGAGATATATAGACGGGGAGCGAGAGAGAGACGGGGAGCGAGAGAGAGAGAGAGAGACGGGGAGCGAGAGAGACAGGGAGCGAGAGAGAGACGGGGAGCGAGAGAGAGACGGGGAGCGAGAGAGAGACGGGGAGCGAGAGAGAGAGACGGGGAGCGAGAGAGAGAGACGGGAGCGCGAGAGAGAGACGGGGAGCGCGAGAGAGAGAGACGGGGAGCGTGAGAGAGACGGGGAGCGAGAGATATATAGACGGGGAGCGAGAGAGAGACGGGGAGCGAGAGAGAGAGACGGGGAGCGAGAGAGACAGGGAGCGAGAGAGAGACGGGGAGCGAGAGAGAGACGGGGAGCGAGAGAGAGACGGGGAGCGAGAGAGAGACGGGGAGCGAGAGAGAGACGGGGAGCGAGAGAGAGACGGGGAGCGAGAGAGAGACGGGGAGCGAGAGAGAGACGGGGAGCGAGAGAGAGACGGGGAGCGAGAGAGAGACGGGGAGCGCGAGAGAGAGAGACGGGGAGCGCGAGAGAGAGAGAGACGGGGAGCGAGAGAGAGAGACGGGGAGCGAGAGAGAGAGAGAGACGGGGAGCGCGAGAGAGAGAGACGGGGAGCGCGAGAGAGAGAGACGGGGAGCGAGAGAGAGAGGGACGGGGAGCGAGAGAGAGAGAGAGACGGGGAGCGCGAGAGAGAGAGACGGGGAGCGCGAGAGAGAGAGACGGGGAGCGAGAGAGAGAGGGACGGGGAGCGAGAGAGAGAGAGGGACGGGGAGCGAGAGAGAGAGGGACGGGGAGCGAGAGAGAGAGAGATTGAGAGAGACGGGGAGCGAGAGAGAGAGACGGGGAGCGAGAGAGAGAGACGGGGAGCGAGAGAGAGAGACGGGGAGCGAGAGAGAGAGACGGGGAGCGAGAGAGAGAGACGGGGAGCGAGAGAGAGAGACGGGGAGCGAGAGAGAGAGACGGGGAGCGAGAGAGAGAGACGGGGAGCGAGAGAGAGACGGGGAGCGAGAGAGAGACGGGGAGCGAGAGAGAGACGGGGAGCGAGAGAGAGACGGGGAGCGAGAGAGAGACGGGGAGCGAGAGAGAGACGGGGAGCGAGAGAGAGACGGGGAGCGAGAGAGAGACGGGGAGCGAGAGAGAGAGAGAGACGGGGAGCGAGAGAGAGACGGGGAGCGAGTGAGAGAGAGAGAGAGAGAGAGAGACGGGGAGCGAGTGAGAGAGAGAGAGACGGGGAGCGAGTGAGAGCGAGAGAGACGGGGAGCGAGTGAGAGAGAGAGACAGGGAGCGAGAGAGAGAGAGAGACGAGGAGCGCGAGAGAGAGAGAGAGAGAGAGAGAGACGGGGAGCGCGAGAGAGATAGAGAGAGACGGGGAGCGAGGAGACAGACGGGGAGCGAGAGAGAGAGACAGGGAGCGAGTGAGAGAGAGAGACAGGGAGCGAGAGAGAGAGAGACGGGGAGCGAGAGAGGGAGACGGGGAGCGAGTGAGAGACGGGGAGCACGAGAGAGAGAGACGGGGAGCACGAGAGAGAGAGAGACGGGGAGCGAGAGAGAGAGAGAGAGACGGGGAGCGAGAGAGAGAGAGACGGGGAGCGAGAGAGAGAGAGACGGGGAGCGAGAGAGAGAGAGAGACGGGGAGCGAGAGAGAGAGAGACGGGGAGCGAGAGAGAGACGGGGAGCGAGAGAGAGAGAGACGGGGAGCACGAGAGAGAGAGAGACAGAGAGACGGGGAGCGAGAGAGAGAGAGACGGGGAGCGAGAGAGAGAGAGACGGGGAGCGAGAGAGAGAGAGACGGGGAGCGAGAGAGAGAGAGACGGGGAGCGAGAGAGAGAGAGAGACGGGGAGCGAGAGAGAGAGAGAGAGACGGGGAGCGAGAGAGAGAGAGACGGGGAGCGAGAGAGAGAGAGAGAGAGAGACGGGGAGCGAGAGAGAGAGAGAGAGACGGGGAGCGAGAGAGAGAGAGAGACAGGGAGCGAGAGAGAGAGAGACGGGGAGCGAGAGAGAGAGAGAGACGGGGAGCGAGAGAGAGAGAGAGAGACGGGGAGCACGAGAGAGAGAGACGGGGAGCACGAGAGAGAGAGACGGGGAGCGAGTGAGAGTGAGAGAGACGGGGAGCACGAGAGAGAGAGAGACGGGGAGCGAGAGAGAGAGAGAGACGGGGAGCGAGAGAGAGAGAGACGGGGAGCACGAGAGAGAGAGAGAGAGACGGGGAGCGAGAGAGAGAGAGAGATAGAGAGACGGGGAGCACGAGAGAGAGAGAGACGGGGAGCGAGAGAGAGAGAGAGACGGGGAGCGAGAGAGAGAGAGAGACGGGGAGCGAGAGAGAGAGAGAGACGGGGAGCGAGAGAGAGAGAGAGACGGGGAGCGAGAGAGAGAGAGAGACGGGGAACGAGAGAGAGAGAGAGAGACGGGGAGCGCGAGAGAGAGAGAGACGGGGAGCACGAGAGAGAGAGAGACGGGGAGCGCGAGAGAGACGAGGAGCGCGAGAGAGAGAGAGAGAGAGAGACGGGGAGCGCGAGAGAGAGAGAGAGAGAGAGAGAGACGGGGAGCGCGAGAGAGAGAGAGATAGAGAGACGGGGAGCGAGAGAGAGAGAGACGGGGAGCGCGAGAGAGAGAGACGGGGAGCGCGAGAGAGAGAGACGGGGAGCGCGAGAGAGAGAGACGGGGAGCGCGAGAGAGAGAGAGACGGGGAGCGCGAGAGAGAGAGAGACGGGGAGCGCGAGAGAGAGAGACGGGGAGCGCGAGAGAGAGAGAGAGAGAGAGACGGGGAGCGAGAGAGAGAGAGACGGGGAGCGAGAGAGAGAGAGACGGGGAGCGAGAGAGAGAGAGACGGGGAGCGAGAGAGAGAGAGACGGGGAGCGAGAGAGAGAGAGACGGGGAGCGAGAGAGAGAGAGAGACGGGGAGCGAGAGAGAGAGAGAGACGGGGAGCGAGAGAGAGAGAGAGACGGGGAGCGCGAGAGAGACGAGGAGCGCGAGAGAGAGAGAGAGAGAGAGAGACGGGGAGCGCGAGAGAGAGAGAGAGAGAGAGAGAGAGAGACGGGGAGCGCGAGAGAGAGAGAGATAGAGAGACGGGGAGCGAGAGAGAGAGAGACGGGGAGCGCGAGAGAGAGAGACGGGGAGCGCGAGAGAGAGAGACGGGGAGCGCGAGAGAGAGAGACGGGGAGCGCGAGAGAGAGAGAGACGGGGAGCGCGAGAGAGAGAGAGACGGGGAGCGCGAGAGAGAGAGACGGGGAGCGCGAGAGAGAGAGAGAGAGAGAGACGGGGAGCGAGAGAGAGAGAGACGGGGAGCGAGAGAGAGAGAGACGGGGAGCGAGAGAGAGAGAGACGGGGAGCGAGAGAGAGAGAGACGGGGAGCGAGAGAGAGAGAGACGGGGAGCGAGAGAGAGAGAGACGGGGAGCGAGAGAGAGAGAGACGGGGAGCGAGAGAGAGAGAGAGACGGGGAGCGAGAGAGAGAGAGAGACGGGGAGCGAGAGAGAGAGAGAGACGGGGAGCGAGAGAGAGAGAGAGACGGGGAGCGAGAGAGAGAGAGACGGGGAGCGCGAGAGAGAGAGAGAGAGACGGGGAGCGCGAGAGAGAGAGAGATAGAGAGACGGGCAGCGAGGAGAGAGACGGGGAGCGAGAGAGAGAGAGAGACGGGGAGCGAGAGAGAGAGAGACGAGGAGCGCGAGAGAGAGAGAGAGAGAGACGGGGAGCGCGAGAGAGAGACGGGGAGCGCGAGAGAGAGACGGGGAGCGCGAGAGAGAGACGGGGAGCGCGAGAGAGAGACGGGGAGCGCGAGAGAGAGAGACGGGGAGCGAGAGAGAGAGAGACGGGGAGCGAGAGAGAGAGAGACGGGGAGCGAGAGAGAGAGACGGGGAGCGAGAGAGAGAGACGGGGAGCGAGAGAGAGAGACGGGGAGCGAGAGAGAGACGGGGAGCGAGAGAGAGACGGGGAGCGAGAGAGAGACGGGGAGCGAGAGAGAGACGGGGAGCGAGAGAGAGACGGGGAGCGAGAGAGAGACGGGGAGCGAGAGAGAGACGGGGAGCGAGAGAGAGACGGGGAGCGAGAGAGAGACGGGGAGCGAGAGAGAGACGGGGAGCGAGAGAGAGACGGGGAGCGAGAGAGAGACGGGGAGCGAGAGAGAGACGGGGAGCGCGAGAGAAAGAGAGACGGGGAGCGCGAGAGAAAGAGAGACGGGGAGCGCGAGAGAAAGAGAGACGGGGAGCGCGAGAGAAAGAGAGACGGGGAGCGCGAGAGAAAGAGAGACGGGGAGCGAGAGAGAAAGAGAGACGGGGAGCGAGAGAGAAAGAGAGACGGGGAGCGCGAGAGAAAGAGAGACGGGGAGCGAGAGAGAAAGAGAGACGGGGAGCGCGAGAGAGAGAGACGGGGAGCGCGAGAGAAAGAGAGACGGGGAGCGCGAGAGAAAGAGAGACGGGGAGCGCGAGAGAAAGAGAGACGGGGAGCGAGAGAGAAAGAGAGACGGGGAGCGAGAGAGAAAGAGAGACGGGGAGCGCGAGAGAAAGAGAGACGGGGAGCGAGAGAGAAAGAGAGACGGGGAGCGCGAGAGAAAGAGAGACGGGGAGCGAGAGAGAAAGAGAGACGGGGAGCGAGAGAGAAAGAGAGACGGGGAGCGCGAGAGAGAGAGACGGGGAGCGCGAGAGAGAGAGATTGAGAGAGACGGGGAGCGAGAGAGAGAGACGGGGAGCGAGTGAGAGAGAGACGGGGAGCGAGTGAGAGAGAGACGGGGAGCGAGTGAGAGCGAGAGACAGGGAGCGAGTGAGAGAGAGAGACGAGGAGCGCGAGAGAGAGAGAGAGAGAGACGGGGAGCGAGAGAGAGACGGGGAGCGAGAGAGAGACGGGGAGCGAGAGAGAGACGGGGAGCGAGAGAGAGACGGGGAGCGAGAGAGAGACGGGGAGCGAGAGAGAGACGGGGAGCGAGAGAGAGACGGGGAGCGAGAGAGAGACGGGGAGCGAGAGAGAGACGGGGAGCGAGAGAGAGAGAGAGAGACGGGGAGCGAGAGAGAGAGAGAGACGGGGAGCGAGAGAGAGACGGGGAGCGAGTGAGAGAGAGAGAGAGAGAGAGACGGGGAGCGAGTGAGAGAGAGAGAGACGGGGAGCGAGTGAGAGCGAGAGAGACGGGGAGCGAGTGAGAGAGAGAGACAGGGAGCGAGAGAGAGAGAGAGACGAGGAGCGCGAGAGAGAGAGAGAGAGAGAGAGAGACGGGGAGCGCGAGAGAGATAGAGAGAGACGGGGAGCGAGGAGACAGACGGGGAGCGAGAGAGAGAGACAGGGAGCGAGTGAGAGAGAGACGGGGAGCGAGAGAGGGAGACGGGGAGCGAGTGAGAGACGGGGAGCACGAGAGAGAGAGACGGGGAGCACGAGAGAGAGAGAGACGGGGAGCGAGAGAGAGAGAGAGACGGGGAGCGAGAGAGAGAGAGACGGGGAGCGAGAGAGAGAGAGACGGGGAGCGAGAGAGAGAGAGAGACGGGGAGCGAGAGAGAGACGGGGAGCGAGAGAGAGTGAGAGAGACGGGGAGCACGAGAGAGAGAGAGACGGGGAGCACGAGAGAGAGAGAGACAGAGAGACGGGGAGCGAGAGAGAGAGAGACGGGGAGCGAGAGAGAGAGAGACGGGGAGCGAGAGAGAGAGAGACGGGGAGCGAGAGAGAGAGAGACGGGGAGCGAGAGAGAGAGAGACGGGGAGCGAGAGAGAGAGAGACGGGGAGCGAGAGAGAGAGAGACGGGGAGCGAGAGAGAGAGAGAGACGGGGAGCGAGAGAGAGAGAGAGACGGGGAGCGAGAGAGAGAGAGAGAGACGGGGAGCGAGAGAGAGAGAGACGGGGAGCGAGAGAGAGAGAGAGAGAGAGACGGGGAGCGAGAGAGAGAGAGAGACGGGGAGCGAGAGAGAGAGAGAGACAGGGAGCGAGAGAGAGAGAGACGGGGAGCGAGAGAGAGAGAGAGACGGGGAGCGAGAGAGAGAGAGAGAGACGGGGAGCACGAGAGAGAGAGACGGGGAGCACGAGAGAGAGAGACGGGGAGCGAGTGAGAGTGAGAGAGACGGGGAGCACGAGAGAGAGAGAGACGGGGAGCGAGAGAGAGAGAGAGACGGGGAGCGAGAGAGAGAGAGACGGGGAGCACGAGAGAGAGAGAGAGAGACGGGGAGCGAGAGAGAGAGAGAGATAGAGAGACGGGGAGCACGAGAGAGAGAGAGACGGGGAGCGAGAGAGAGAGAGAGACGGGGAGCGAGAGAGAGAGAGAGACGGGGAGCGAGAGAGAGAGAGAGACGGGGAGCGAGAGAGAGAGAGAGACGGGGAACGAGAGAGAGAGAGAGAGACGGGGAGCACGAGAGAGAGAGAGACGGGGAGCACGAGAGAGAGAGAGACGGGGAGCACGAGAGAGAGAGAGACGGGGAGCGCGAGAGAGACGAGGAGCGCGAGAGAGAGAGAGAGAGAGAGACGGGGAGCGCGAGAGAGAGAGAGAGAGAGAGAGACGGGGAGCGCGAGAGAGAGAGAGATAGAGAGACGGGGAGCGAGAGAGAGAGAGACGGGGAGCGCGAGAGAGAGAGACGGGGAGCGCGAGAGAGAGAGACGGGGAGCGCGAGAGAGAGAGACGGGGAGCGCGAGAGAGAGAGACGGGGAGCGCGAGAGAGAGAGAGACGGGGAGCGCGAGAGAGAGAGAGACGGGGAGCGCGAGAGAGAGAGAGAGAGAGAGACGGGGAGCGAGAGAGAGAGAGACGGGGAGCGAGAGAGAGAGAGACGGGGAGCGAGAGAGAGAGAGACGGGGAGCGAGAGAGAGAGAGACGGGGAGCGAGAGAGAGAGAGACGGGGAGCGAGAGAGAGAGAGACGGGGAGCGAGAGAGAGAGAGAGACGGGGAGCGAGAGAGAGAGAGAGACGGGGAGCACGAGAGAGAGAGAGACGGGGAGCGAGAGAGAGAGAGAGACGGGGAGCGAGAGAGAGACGGGGAGCGCGAGAGAGAGAGAGATAGAGAGACGGGGAGCGAGAGAGAGAGAGACGGGGAGCGAGAGAGAGAGAGAGACGGGGAGCGAGAGAGAGAGAGAGACGGGGAGCGAGTGAGAGAGAGAGACGGGGAGCGAGAGAGAGAGAGAGACGGGGAGCGAGAGAGAGAGGGAGACGGGGAGCGAGAGAGACAGAGAGACGGGGAGCGAGAGAGAGAGAGAGACGGGGAGCGAGAGAGAGAGACGGGGAGCGAGAGAGAGAGAGACGGGGAGCGAGAGAGAGAGAGACGGGGAGCGAGAGAGAGAGAGAGAGACGGGGAGCGAGAGAGAGAGAGAGAGACGGGGAGCACTAGAGAGAGAGACGGGGAGCACGAGAGAGAGAGAGAGACGGGGAGCGAGAGAGAGAGAGACGGGGAGCGAGAGAGAGAGAGACGGGGAGCGAGAGAGAAAGAGAGACGGGGAGCGCGAGAGAGAGAGACGGGGAGCGCGAGAGAGAGAGATTGAGAGAGACGGGGAGCGAGAGAGAGAGACGGGGAGCGAGTGAGAGAGAGACGGGGAGCGAGTGAGAGAGAGACGGGGAGCGAGTGAGAGCGAGAGACAGGGAGCGAGTGAGAGAGAGAGACGAGGAGCGCGAGAGAGAGAGAGAGAGAGACGGGGAGCGAGAGAGAGACGGGGAGCGAGAGAGAGACGGGGAGCGAGAGAGAGACGGGGAGCGAGAGAGAGACGGGGAGCGAGAGAGAGACGGGGAGCGAGAGAGAGACGGGGAGCGAGAGAGAGACGGGGAGCGAGAGAGAGACGGGGAGCGAGAGAGAGACGGGGAGCGAGAGAGAGACGGGGAGCGAGAGAGAGACGGGGAGCGAGAGAGAGACGGGGAGCGAGAGAGAGACGGGGAGCGAGAGAGAGAGAGAGAGACGGGGAGCGAGAGAGAGAGAGAGACGGGGAGCGAGAGAGAGACGGGGAGCGAGTGAGAGAGAGAGAGAGAGAGAGACGGGGAGCGAGTGAGAGAGAGAGAGACGGGGAGCGAGTGAGAGCGAGAGAGACGGGGAGCGAGTGAGAGAGAGAGACAGGGAGCGAGAGAGAGAGAGAGACGAGGAGCGCGAGAGAGAGAGAGAGAGAGAGAGAGACGGGGAGCGCGAGAGAGATAGAGAGAGACGGGGAGCGAGGAGACAGACGGGGAGCGAGAGAGAGAGACAGGGAGCGAGTGAGAGAGAGACGGGGAGCGAGAGAGGGAGACGGGGAGCGAGTGAGAGACGGGGAGCACGAGAGAGAGAGACGGGGAGCACGAGAGAGAGAGAGACGGGGAGCGAGAGAGAGAGAGAGACGGGGAGCGAGAGAGAGAGAGACGGGGAGCGAGAGAGAGAGAGACGGGGAGCGAGAGAGAGAGAGAGACGGGGAGCGAGAGAGAGACGGGGAGCGAGAGAGAGTGAGAGAGACGGGGAGCACGAGAGAGAGAGAGACGGGGAGCACGAGAGAGAGAGAGACAGAGAGACGGGGAGCGAGAGAGAGAGAGACGGGGAGCGAGAGAGAGAGAGACGGGGAGCGAGAGAGAGAGAGACGGGGAGCGAGAGAGAGAGAGACGGGGAGCGAGAGAGAGAGAGACGGGGAGCGAGAGAGAGAGAGACGGGGAGCGAGAGAGAGAGAGAGACGGGGAGCGAGAGAGAGAGAGAGACGGGGAGCGAGAGAGAGAGAGAGAGACGGGGAGCGAGAGAGAGAGAGACGGGGAGCGAGAGAGAGAGAGAGAGAGAGACGGGGAGCGAGAGAGAGAGAGAGAGACGGGGAGCGAGAGAGAGAGAGAGACAGGGAGCGAGAGAGAGAGAGACGGGGAGCGAGAGAGAGAGAGAGACGGGGAGCGAGAGAGAGAGAGAGAGACGGGGAGCACGAGAGAGAGAGACGGGGAGCACGAGAGAGAGAGACGGGGAGCGAGTGAGAGTGAGAGAGACGGGGAGCACGAGAGAGAGAGAGACGGGGAGCGAGAGAGAGAGAGAGACGGGGAGCGAGAGAGAGAGAGACGGGGAGCACGAGAGAGAGAGAGAGAGACGGGGAGCGAGAGAGAGAGAGAGATAGAGAGACGGGGAGCACGAGAGAGAGAGAGACGGGGAGCGAGAGAGAGAGAGAGACGGGGAGCGAGAGAGAGAGAGAGACGGGGAGCGAGAGAGAGAGAGAGACGGGGAGCGAGAGAGAGAGAGAGACGGGGAGCGAGAGAGAGAGAGAGACGGGGAACGAGAGAGAGAGAGAGAGACGGGGAGCACGAGAGAGAGAGAGACGGGGAGCACGAGAGAGAGAGAGACGGGGAGCACGAGAGAGAGAGAGACGGGGAGCGCGAGAGAGACGAGGAGCGCGAGAGAGAGAGAGAGAGAGAGACGGGGAGCGCGAGAGAGAGAGAGAGAGAGAGAGAGACGGGGAGCGCGAGAGAGAGAGAGATAGAGAGACGGGGAGCGCGAGAGAGAGAGACGGGGAGCGCGAGAGAGAGAGACGGGGAGCGCGAGAGAGAGAGACGGGGAGCGCGAGAGAGAGAGACGGGGAGCGCGAGAGAGAGAGACGGGGAGCGCGAGAGAGAGAGACGGGGAGCGCGAGAGAGAGAGAGACGGGGAGCGCGAGAGAGAGAGAGACGGGGAGCGCGAGAGAGAGAGAGAGAGAGAGACGGGGAGCGAGAGAGAGAGAGACGGGGAGCGAGAGAGAGAGAGACGGGGAGCGAGAGAGAGAGAGACGGGGAGCGAGAGAGAGAGAGACGGGGAGCGAGAGAGAGAGAGACGGGGAGCGAGAGAGAGAGAGACGGGGAGCGAGAGAGAGAGAGAGACGGGGAGCGAGAGAGAGAGAGAGACGGGGAGCACGAGAGAGAGAGAGACGGGGAGCGAGAGAGAGAGAGAGACGGGGAGCGAGAGAGAGACGGGGAGCGCGAGAGAGAGAGAGATAGAGAGACGGGGAGCGAGAGAGAGAGAGACGGGGAGCGAGAGAGAGAGAGAGACGGGGAGCGAGTGAGAGAGAGAGACGGGGAGCGAGAGAGAGAGAGAGACGGGGAGCGAGAGAGAGAGGGAGACGGGGAGCGAGAGAGACAGAGAGACGGGGAGCGAGAGAGAGAGAGAGACGGGGAGCGAGAGAGAGAGACGGGGAGCGAGAGAGAGAGAGACGGGGAGCGAGAGAGAGAGAGACGGGGAGCGAGAGAGAGAGAGAGAGACGGGGAGCGAGAGAGAGAGAGAGAGACGGGGAGCACTAGAGAGAGAGACGGGGAGCACGAGAGAGAGAGAGAGACGGGGAGCGAGAGAGAGAGAGACGGGGAGCGAGAGAGAGAGAGACGGGGAGCGAGAGAGAGAGAGACGGGGAGCGAGAGAGAGAGAGACGGGGAGCGAGTGACAGTGAGAGAGACGGGGAGCGAGTGAGAGTGAGAGAGACGGGGAGCGAGAGAGAGAGAGAGAGACGGGGAGCGAGAGAGAGAGAGAGAGACGGGGAGCACTAGAGAGACAGACGGGGAGCACGAGAGAGAGAGAGACGGGGAGCACGAGAGAGAGAGACGGGGAGCGAGAGAGAGAGAGAGACGGGGAGCGAGAGAGAGAGACGGGGAGCGAGAGAGAGAGACGGGGAGCGAGAGAGAGAGACGGGGAGCGAGAGAGAGAGAGACGGGGAGCGAGAGAGAGAGAGACGGGGAGCGAGAGAGAGAGAGACGGGGAGCGAGAGAGAGAGAGATGGGGAGCGAGAGAGAGAGAGAGAGACGGGGAGCACGAGAGAGAGAGAGACGGGGAGCACGAGAGAGAGAGACGTGGAGCGAGAGAGAGAGAGAGACGGGGAGCGAGAGAGAGAGACGGGGAGCGAGAGAGAGAGACGGGGAGCGAGAGAGAGAGAGACGGGGAGCGAGAGAGAGAGAGACGGGGAGCGAGAGAGAGAGAGATGGGGAGCGAGAGAGAGAGAGATGGGGAGCGAGAGAGAGAGAGAGAGACGGGGAGCACGAGAGAGAGAGAGACGGGGAGCACGAGAGAGAGAGAGACGGGGAGCACGAGAGAGAGAGAGACGGGGAGCACGAGAGAGAGAGAGACGGGGAGCGAGAGAAAGAGAGACGGGGAGCGAGTGAGAGTGAGAGAGACGGGGAGCACGAGAGAGAGAGAGACGGGGAGCACGAGAGAGAGAGAGACGGGGAGCGAGAGAGAGAGAGAGACGGGGAGCGAGAGAGAGAGAGAGACGGGGAGCGAGAGAGAGAGAGAGACGGGGAGCGAGAGAGAGAGAGAGACGGGGAGCGAGAGAGAGAGAGAGACGGGGAGCGCGAGAGAGAGAGAGACGGGGAGCGCGAGAGAGAGAGAGACGGGGAGCGCGAGAGAGAGAGAGACGGGGAGCGCGAGAGAGAGAGAGAGAGACGGGGAGCGCGAGAGAGAGAGACGGGGAGCGCGAGAGAGAGAGAGATAGAGAGACGGGCAGCGAGGAGAGAGACGGGGAGCGAGAGAGAGAGAGAGACGGGGAGCGAGAGAGAGAGAGAGACGGGGAGCGAGAGAGAGAGAGAGGAGGAGCGCGAGAGAGAGAGAGAGAGACGGGGAGCGAGAGAGAGAGAGAGACGGGGAGCGAGAGAGAGAGAGAGACGGGGAGCGAGAGAGAGAGAGAGACGGGGAGCGAGAGAGAGAGAGAGACGGGGAGCGCGAGAGAGAGAGAGACGGGGAGCGCGAGAGAGAGAGAGAGAGACGGGGAGCGCGAGAGAGAGAGAGATAGAGAGACGGGCAGCGAGGAGAGAGACGGGGAGCGAGAGAGAGAGAGAGACGGGGAGCGAGAGAGAGAGAGAGGAGGAGCGCGAGAGAGAGAGAGAGAGAGAGAGACGGGGAGCGCGAGAGAGATAGAGAGAGACGGGGAGCGAGAGAGAGAGACGGGGAGCGAGAGAGACGGGGAGCGAGAGAGAGAGAGACGGGGAGCGAGAGAGAGAGACGGGGAGCGAGAGAGAGAGAGACGGGGAGCGAGAGAGAGAGAGACGGGGAGCGAGAGAGAGAGAGACGGGGAGCGAGAGAGAGAGAGACGGGGAGCGAGAGAGAGAGAGACGGGGAGCGAGAGAGAGAGAGACGGGGAGCGAGAGAGAGAGAGACGGGGAGCGAGAGAGAGAGAGACGGAGAGCGAGAGAGAGAGAGACGGGGAGCGAGAGAGAGAGAGACGGGGAGCACGAGGAGAGAGACAGACGGGGAGCACGAGAGAGAGAGAGACGGGGAAAGAGAGAGAGAGAGACACGGGGAGCGAGAGAGAGACGGGGAGCGCGAGAGAGAGAGAGATAGAGAGACGGGGAGCGAGAGAGAGAGAGACGGGGAGCGAGAGAGAGAGAGAGAGAGACGGGGAGCGAGAGAGAGAGAGAGACGGGGAGCGAGAGAGAGAGAGAGACGGGGAGCGAGTGAGAGAGAGAGACGGGGAGCGAGAGAGAGAGAGAGACGGGGAGCGAGAGAGAGAGAGAGACGGGGAGCGAGAGAGAGAGAGAGACGGGGAGCGAGAGAGAGAGAGAGACGGGGAGCGAGAGAGAGAGAGAGACGGGGAGCGAGAGAGAGAGAGAGAGACGGGGAGCGAGAGAGAGAGAGACGGGGAGCGAGAGAGAGAGAGAGACGGGGAGCGAGAGAGAGAGAGAGAGACGGGGAGCACTAGAGAGAGAGACGGGGAGCACGATAGAGAGAGAGACGGGGAGCACGAGAGAGAGACAGACGGGGAGCGAGAGAGAGAGACAGACGGGGAGCGAGAGAGAGAGAGAGACGGGGAGCGAGAGAGAGAGAGACGGGGAGCGAGAGAGAGAGAGACGGGGAGCGAGTGAGAGTGAGAGAGACGGGGAGCGAGTGAGACTGAGAGAGACGGGGAGCGAGAGAGAGAGAGAGAGACGGGGAGCGAGAGAGAGAGAGAGAGACGGGGAGCACTAGAGAGAGAGACGGGGAGCACGAGAGAGAGAGAGACGGGGAGCACGAGAGAGAGAGAGACGGGGAGCACGAGAGAGAGAGAGACGGGGAGCACGAGAGAGAGAGAGACGGGGAGCACGAGAGAGAGAGAGACGGGGAGCACGAGAGAGAGAGAGACGGGGAGCGAGAGAGAGAGAGACGGGGAGCGAGTGAGAGTGAGAGAGACGGGGAGCGAGTGGGAGTGAGAGAGACGGGGAGCACGAGAGAGAGAGAGACGGGGAGCACGAGAGAGAGAGAGAGAGACGGGGAGCGAGAGAGAGAGAGAGACGGGGAGCGAGAGAGAGAGAGAGAGACGGGGAGCGAGAGAGAGAGAGACGGGGAGCGCGAGAGAGAGAGAGATAGAGAGACGGGGAGCACGAGAGAGAGAGAGACGGGGAGCGAGCGAGAGAGAGAGAGAGACGGGGAGCGAGCGAGAGAGAGAGAGACGGGGAGCGAGCGAGAGAGAGAGAGAGACGGGGAGCGCGAGAGAGAGAGAGATGGGGAGCGAGAGAGAGAGAGAGAGACGGGGAGCGAGAGAGAGACGAGGAGCGCGAGAGAGAGAGAGAGAGAGAGAGACGGGGAGCGCGAGAGAGAGAGAGATAGAGAGACGGGGAGCGAAAGAGAGAGAGACGGGGAGCGCGAGAGAGAGAGAGATAGAGAGACGGGGAGCGAGAGACAGAGAGACGGGGAGCGAGAGACAGAGAGACGGGGAGCGAGAGACAGAGAGACGGGGAGCGAGAGACAGAGAGACGGGGAGCGAGAGACAGAGAGACGGGGAGCGAGAGAGAGAGAGACGGGGAGCGAGAGAGAGAGAGACGGGGAGCGAGAGAGAGAGAGACGGGGAGCGAGAGAGAGAGAGACGGGGAGCGAGAGAGAGAGAGACGGGGAGCGAGAGAGAGAGAGAGACGGGGAGCGAGAGAGGGAGAGACGGGGAGCGAGAGAGAGAGAGAGACGGGGAGCGAGAGAGAGAGAGACGGGGAGCGAGAGAGAGAGAGAGAGACGGGGAGCACGAGAGAGAGAGAGACGGGGAGCACGAGAGAGAGAGACGGGGAGCACGAGAGAGAGAGAGACGGGGAGCGAGAGAGAGAGAGAGAGACGGGGAGCGAGAGAGAGAGAGACGGGGAGCGAGTGAGAGTGAGAGAGACGGGTAGCACGAGAGAGAGAGAGACGGGCAGCACGAGAGAGAGAGAGACGGGGAGCACGAGAGAGAGAGAGACGGGGAGCGAGAGAGAGAGAGAGAGAGACGGGGAGCGAGAGAGAGAGAGAGAGACGGGGAGCGCGAGAGAGAGAGAGACGGGGAGCGCGAGAGAGAGAGAGAGAGACGGGCCGCGCGAGAGAGAGAGAGATAGAGATAGAGAGACGGGCAGCGAGGAGAGAGACGGGGAGCGAGAGAGAGAGAGACGGGGAGCGAGAGAGAGAGAGACTAGGAGCGCGAGAGAGAGAGAGAGAGAGAGAGACGGGGAGCGCGAGAGAGAGAGAGAGAGACGGGGAGCGAGAGAGAGAGACGGGGAGCGAGAGAGAGAGAGACGGGGAGCGAGAGAGAGAGAGACGGGGAGCGAGAGAGAGAGAGACGGGGAGCGAGAGAGAGAGAGACGGGGAGCGAGAGAGAGAGAGACGGGGAGCGAGAGAGAGAGAGACGGGGAGCGAGAGAGAGAGAGACGGGGAGCGCGAGAGAGAGAGAGAGAGACGGGGCGCGCGAGAGAGAGAGAGATAGAGATAGAGAGACGGGCAGCGAGGAGAGAGACGGGGAGCGAGAGAGAGAGAGAGACGGGGAGCGAGAGAGAGAGAGAGACGGGGAGCGAGAGAGAGAGAGACTAGGAGCGCGAGAGAGAGAGAGAGAGACGGGGAGCGCGAGAGAGAGAGAGAGAGACGGGGAGCGCGAGAGAGAGAGAGAGAGACGGGGAGCGCGAGAGAGAGACGGGGAGCGCGAGAGAGAGAGACGGGGAGCGCGAGAGAGAGAGACGGGGAGCGAGAGAGAGAGAGACGGGGAGCGAGAGAGAGAGAGACGGGGAGCGAGAGAGAGAGAGACGGGGAGCGAGAGAGAGAGAGACGGGGAGCGAGAGAGAGAGAGACGGGGAGCGCGAGAGAGAGAGACGGGGAGCGCGAGAGAGAGAGACGGGGAGCGCGAGAGAGAGAGACGGGGAGCGCGAGAGAGAGAGACGGGGAGCGCGAGAGAGAGAGACGGGGAGCGCGAGAGAGAGAGACGGGGAGCGCGAGAGAGAGAGACGGGGAGCGCGAGAGAGAGAGACGGGGAGCGCGAGAGAGAGAGACGGGGAGCGCGAGAGAGAGACGGGGAGCGCGAGAGAGAGACGGGGAGCGCGAGAGAGAGACGGGGAGCGCGAGAGAGAGACGGGGAGCGCGAGAGAGAGAGAGAGACAGGGAGCTTGAGAGAGAGAGACGGGGAGCGTGAGAGAGACGGGGAGCGAGAGATATATAGACGGGGAGCGAGAGAGAGACGGGGAGCGAGAGAGAGAGAGACGGGGAGCGAGAGAGAGAGAGACGGGGAGCGAGAGAGAGAGAGACGAGGAGCGCGAGAGAGAGAGATTGAGAGAGACGGGGAGCGAGAGAGAGAGACGGGGAGCGAGAGAGAGAGACGGGGAGCGAGAGAGAGACGGGGAGCGAGAGAGAGACGGGGAGCGAGAGAGAGACGGGGAGCGAGAGAGAGACGGGGAGCGAGAGAGAGACGGGGAGCGAGAGAGAGAGAGACGAGGAGTGCGAGAGAGAGAGATTGAGAGAGACGGGGAGCGAGAGAGAGAGACGGGGAGCGAGAGAGAGAGACGGGGAGCGAGAGAGAGACGGGGAGCGAGAGAGAGACGGGGAGCGAGAGAGAGACGGGGAGCGAGAGAGAGACGGGGAGCGAGAGAAAGAGAGACGGGGAGCGCGAGAGAAAGAGAGACGGGGAGCGCGAGAGAAAGAGAGACGGGGAGCGCGAGAGAAAGAGAGACGGGGAGCGCGAGAGAAAGAGAGACGGGGAGCGCGAGAGAAAGAGAGACGGGGAGCGAGAGAGAGAGAGAGACGGGGAGCGCGAGAGAGAGAGACGGGGAGCGAGAGAGAGAGAGAGACGGGGAGCGCGAGAGAAAGAGAGACGGGGAGCGCGAGAGAAAGAGAGACGGGGAGCGCGAGAGAAAGAGAGACGGGGAGCGCGAGAGAGAGAGACGGGGAGCGAGAGAGAGAGAGACGGGGAGCGCGAGAGAGAGAGATTGAGAGAGACGGGGAGCGAGAGAGAGAGACGGGGAGCGAGAGAGAGAGACGGGGAGCGAGAGAGAGAGACGGGGAGCGAGAGAGAGAGACGGGGAGCGAGAGAGAGAGACGGGGAGCGAGAGAGAGAGACGGGGAGCGAGAGAGAGAGACGGGGAGCGAGAGAGAGAGACGGGGAGCGAGAGAGAGAGACGGGGAGCGAGAGAGAGACGGGGAGCGAGAGAGAGAGACGGGGAGCGAGAGAGAGAGACGGGGAGCGAGAGAGAGAGACGGGGAGCGAGAGAGAGAGACGGGGAGCGAGAGAGAGAGACGGGGAGCGAGAGAGAGAGACGGGGAGCGAGAGAGAGAGACGGGGAGCGAGAGAGAGACGGGGAGCGAGAGAGAGACGGGGAGCGAGAGAGAGACGGGGAGCGAGAGAGAGACGGGGAGCGAGAGAGAGACGGGGAGCGAGAGAGAGAGAGAGACGGGGAGCGAGAGAGAGACGGGGAGCGAGTGAGAGAGAGAGAGAGAGAGAGAGACGGGGAGCGAGTGAGAGAGAGAGAGACGGGGAGCGAGTGAGAGCGAGAGAGACGGGGAGCGAGTGAGAGCGAGAGACAGGGAGCGAGTGAGAGAGAAAGACAGGGAGCGAGTGAGAGAGAGAGACAGGGAGCGAGAGAGAGAGAGAGACAGGGAGCGAGAGAGAGAGAGAGACGAGGAGCGCGAGAGAGAGAGAGAGAGAGAGACGGGGAGCGCGAGAGAGATAGAGAGAGACGGGGAGCGAGGAGACAGACGGGGAGCGAGAGAGAGAGACAGGGAGCGAGTGAGAGAGAGAGACAGGGAGCGAGAGAGAGAGAGACGGGGAGCGAGTGAGAGACGGGGAGCACGAGAGAGAGAGAGACGGGGAGCGAGAGAGAGAGAGACGGGGAGCGAGAGAGAGAGAGACGGGGAGCGAGAGAGAGAGACGGGGAGCGAGAGAGAGAGACGGGGAGCGAGAGAGAGAGAGACGGGGAGCGAGAGAGAGAGAGACGGGGAGCGAGAGAGAGAGAGACGGGGAGCGAGAGAGAGACGGGGAGCGAGAGAGAGTGAGAGAGACGGAGAGCACGAGAGAGAGAGAGACGGGGAGCACGAGAGAGAGAGAGATAGAGAGACGGGGAGCGAGAGAGAGAGAGACGGGGAGCGAGAGAGAGAGAGAGAGACGGGGAGCGAGAGAGAGAGAGAGAGACGGGGAGCGAGAGAGAGAGAGAGACGGGGAGCGAGAGAGAGAGACGGGGAGCGAGAGAGAGAGAGAGACGGGGAGCGAGAGAGAGAGAGAGAGACGGGGAGCACGAGAGAGAGAGACGGGGAGCACGAGAGAGAGAGACGGGGAGCACGAGAGAGAGAGACGGGGAGCGAGTGAGAGTGAGAGAGACGGGGAGCACGAGAGAGAGAGAGACGGGGAGCGAGAGAGAGAGAGAGACGGGGAGCGAGAGAGAGAGAGACGGGGAGCACGAGAGAGAGAGAGAGAGACGGGGAGAGAGAGAGAGAGACGGGGAGCGAGAGAGAGAGAGAGATAGAGAGACGGGGAGCACGAGAGAGAGAGAGACGGGGAGCGAGAGAGAGAGAGAGACGGGGAGCGAGAGAGAGAGAGAGACGGGGAGCGAGAGAGAGAGAGAGAGAGAGAGAGAAACGGGGAGCGAGAGAGAGAGAGAGACGGGGAGCGAGAGAGAGAGAGAGAGACGGGGAGCACGAGAGAGAGAGAGACGGGGAGCACGAGAGAGAGAGAGACGGGGAGCGCGAGAGAGACGAGGAGCGCGAGAGAGAGAGAGAGAGAGACGGGGAGCGCGAGAGAGAGAGAGAGAGATAGAGAGACGGGGAGCGCGAGAGAGAGAGACGGGGAGCGCGAGAGAGAGACGGGGAGCGCGAGAGAGAGAGACGGGGAGCGCGAGAGAGAGAGACGGGGAGCGCGAGAGAGAGAGACGGGGAGCGCGAGAGAGAGAGACGGGGAGCGCGAGAGAGAGAGACGGGGAGCGCGAGAGAGAGAGACGGGGAGCGCGAGAGAGAGAGAGACGGGGAGCGCGAGAGAGAGAGACGGGGAGCGCGAGAGAGAGAGACGGGGAGCGCGAGAGAGAGAGACGGGGAGCGCGAGAGAGAGAGACGGGGAGCGCGAGAGAGAGAGACGGGGAGCGCGAGAGAGAGAGACGGGGAGCGCGAGAGAGAGAGACGGGGAGCGCGAGAGAGAGAGACGGGGAGCGCGAGAGAGAGAGAGAGAGAGAGACGGGGAGCGAGAGAGAGAGAGACGGGGAGCGAGAGAGAGAGAGACGGGGAGCGAGAGAGAGAGAGACGGGGAGCGAGAGAGAGAGAGACGGGGAGCGAGAGAGAGAGAGACGGGGAGCGAGAGAGAGAGAGAGAGAGACGGGGAGCGAGAGAGAGAGAGACGGGGAGCGCGAGAGAGAGAGAGAGAGACGGGGAGCGCGAGAGAGAGAGAGATAGAGAGACGGGCAGCGAGGAGAGAGACGGGGAGCGAGAGAGAGAGAGAGAGACGGGGAGCGAGAGAGAGAGAGACGAGGAGCGCGAGAGAGAGAGAGAGAGACGGGGAGCGCGAGAGAGATAGAGAGAGACGGGGAGCGAGAGAGAGAGACGGGGAGCGAGAGAGAGAGACGGGGAGCGAGAGAGAGAGACGGGGAGCGAGAGAGAGAGACGGGGAGCGAGAGAGAGAGAGACGGGGAGCGAGAGAGAGAGACGGGGAGCGAGAGAGAGAGAGACGGGGAGCGAGAGAGAGAGACGGGGAGCGAGAGAGAGAGAGACGGGGAGCGAGAGAGAGAGAGAGACGGGGAGCGAGAGAGAGAGAGACGGGGAGCGAGAGAGAGAGAGACGGGGAGCGAGAGAGAGAGAGACGGGGAGCGAGAGAGAGAGAGACGGTGAGCGAGAGAGAGAGAGACGGGGAGCGAGAGAGAGAGAGACGGGGAGCGAGTGAGAGAGAGACGGGGAGCACGAGAGAGAGACGGGGAGCACGAGAGAGAGAGAGACGGGGAGCGAGAGAGAGAGAGAGACGGGGAGCGAGAGAGAGACGGGGAGCGCGAGAGAGAGAGAGATAGAGAGACGGGGAGCGAGAGAGAGAGAGACGGGGAGCGAGAGAGAGAGAGAGAGACGGGGAGCGAGAGAGAGAGAGAGACGGGGAGCGAGAGAGAGAGAGAGACGGGGAGCGAGAGAGAGAGAGAGACGGGGAGCGAGTGAGAGAGAGAGACGGGGAGCGAGAGAGAGAGAGACGGGGAGCGAGAGAGAGAGAGACGGGGAGCACGAGAGAGAGAGAGACGGGGAGCGAGAGAGAGAGAGAGACGGGGAGCGAGAGAGAGACGGGGAGCGCGAGAGAGAGAGAGATAGAGAGACGGGGAGCGAGAGAGAGAGAGACGGGGAGCGAGAGAGAGAGAGAGACGGGGAGCGAGAGAGAGAGAGAGACGGGGAGCGAGAGAGAGAGAGAGACGGGGAGCGAGTGAGAGAGAGAGACGGGGAGCGAGAGAGAGAGAGAGACGGGGAGCGAGAGAGAGAGAGAGAGACGGGGAGCGAGAGAGAGAGAGAGACGGGGAGCGAGAGAGAGAGACGGGGAGCGAGAGAGAGAGAGAGACGGGGAGCGAGAGAGAGAGAGAGACGGGGAGCGAGAGAGAGAGACGGGGAGCGAGAGAGAGAGAGACGGGGAGCGAGAGAGAGAGAGACGGGGAGCGAGAGAGAGAGAGAGACGGGGAGCGAGAGAGAGAGAGAGAGAGACGGGGAGCACTAGAGAGAGAGACGGGGAGCACGATAGAGAGAGAGACGGGGAGCACGAGAGAGAGAGAGAGACGGGGAGCACGAGAGAGAGAGAGACGGGGAGCGAGAGAGAGAGAGACGGGGAGCGAGAGAGAGAGAGACGGGGAGCGAGAGAGAGAGAGACGGGGAGCGAGAGAGAGAGAGACGGGGAGCGAGAGAGAGAGAGACGGGGAGCGAGTGACAGTGAGAGAGACGGGGAGCGAGTGAGAGTGAGAGAGACGGGGAGCGAGAGAGAGAGAGAGAGACGGGGAGCGAGAGAGAGAGAGAGAGACGGGGAGCGAGAGAGAGAGAGAGAGACGGGGAGCACTAGAGAGAGAGACGGGGAGCACGAGAGAGAGAGAGACGGGGAGCACGAGAGAGAGAGAGACGGGGAGCACGAGAGAGAGAGAGACGGGGAGCACGAGAGAGAGAGAGACGGGGAGCACGAGAGAGAGAGAGACGGGGAGCACGAGAGAGAGAGAGACGGGGAGCACGAGAGAGAGAGAGACGGGGAGCGAGAGAAAGAGAGACGGGGAGCGAGTGAGAGTGAGAGAGACGGGCAGCACGAGAGAGAGAGAGACGGTGAGCACGAGAGAGAGAGAGAGACGGGGAGCACGAGAGAGAGAGAGACGGGGAGCGAGAGAGAGAGAGAGACGGGGAGCGAGAGAGAGAGAGAGACGGGGAGCGAGAGAGAGAGAGAGACGGGGAGCGAGAGAGAGAGAGAGACGGGGAGCGAGAGAGAGAGAGAGACGGGGAGCGAGAGAGAGAGAGAGACGGGGAGCGCGAGAGAGAGAGAGACGGGGAGCGCGAGAGAGAGAGAGACGGGGAGCGCGAGAGAGAGAGAGACGGGGAGCGCGAGAGAGAGAGAGACGGGGAGCGCGAGAGAGAGAGAGAGAGACGGGGAGCGCGAGAGAGAGAGAGATAGAGAGACGGGCAGCGAGGAGAGAGACGGGGAGCGAGAGAGAGAGAGAGACGGGGAGCGAGAGAGAGAGAGACGAGGAGCGCGAGAGAGAGAGAGAGAGAGAGAGACGGGGAGCGCGAGAGAGATAGAGAGAGACGGGGAGCGCGAGAGAGAGACGGGGAGCGAGAGAGAGAGACGGGGAGCGAGAGAGAGAGAGACGGGGAGCGAGAGAGAGAGAGACGGGGAGCGAGAGAGAGAGAGACGGGGAGCGAGAGAGAGAGAGACGGGGAGCGAGAGAGAGAGAGACGGGGAGCGAGAGAGAGAGACGGGGAGCGAGAGAGAGAGAGACGGGGAGCGAGTGAGAGTGAGAGAGACGGGGAGCATGAGAGAGAGAGAGACGGGGAGCACGAGAGAGAGAGAGACGGGGAAAGAGAGAGAGAGAGACACGGGGAGCGAGAGAGAGACGGGGAGCGCGAGAGAGAGAGAGAGATAGAGAGACGGGGAGCGAGAGAGAGAGAGACGGGGAGCGAGAGAGAGAGAGACGGGGAGCGAGAGAGAGAGAGAGACGGGGAGCGAGAGAGAGAGAGAGACGGGGAGCGAGAGAGAGAGAGAGACGGGGAGCGAGAGAGAGAGAGAGACGGGGAGCGAGAGAGAGAGAGACGGGGAGCGAGAGAGAGAGAGAGAGACGGGGAGCGAGAGAGAGAGAGAGAGACGGGGAGCACTAGAGAGAGAGACGGGGAGCACGATAGAGAGAGAGACGGGGAGCACGAGAGAGAGAGAGACGGGGAGCGAGAGAGAGAGAGACGGGGAGCGAGAGAGAGAGAGACGGGGAGCGAGAGAGAGAGAGACGGGGAGCGAGAGAGAGAGAGACGGGGAGCGAGAGAGAGAGAGACGGGGAGCGAGTGAGACTGAGAGAGACGGGGAGCGAGAGAGAGAGAGAGAGACGGGGAGCGAGAGAGAGAGAGAGAGACGGGGAGCACTAGAGAGAGAGACGGGGAGCACGAGAGAGAGAGAGACGGGGAGCACGAGAGAGAGAGAGACGGGGAGCACGAGAGAGAGAGAGACGGGGAGCGAGAGAGAGAGAGACGGGGAGCGAGAGAGAGAGAGACGGGGAGCGAGTGAGAGTGAGAGAGACGGGGAGCGAGTGGGAGTGAGAGAGACGGGGAGCACGAGAGAGAGAGACGGGGAGCACGAGAGAGAGAGAGAGAGACGGGGAGCGAGAGAGAGAGAGAGAGACGGGGAGCGAGAGAGAGAGAGAGACGGGGAGCGAGAGAGAGAGAGACGGGGAGCGCGAGAGAGAGAGAGAGAGAGACGGGGAGCGCGAGAGAGAGAGAGATAGAGAGACGGGGAGCACGAGAGAGAGAGAGACGGGGAGCGAGCGAGAGAGAGAGAGAGACGGGGAGCGAGCGAGAGAGAGAGAGACGGGGAGCGAGCGAGAGAGAGAGAGAGACGGGGAGCGAGCGAGAGAGAGAGAGACGGGGAGCGAGAGAGAGAGAGAGACGGGGAGCGAGAGAGAGAGAGAGACGGGGAGCGCGAGAGAGAGAGAGACGGGGAGCGCGAGAGAGAGAGAGAGACGGGGAGCACGAGAGAGAGAGAGACGGGGAGCGAGAGAGAGAGAGAGACGGGGAGCGAGAGAGAGACGAGGAGCGCGAGAGAGAGAGAGAGAGAGAGAGACGGGGAGCGCGAGAGAGAGAGAGATAGAGAGACGGGGAGCGAAAGAGAGAGAGACGGGGAGCGCGAGAGAGAGAGAGACAGAGAGACGGGGAGCGAGAGACAGAGAGACGGGGAGCGAGAGACAGAGAGACGGGGAGCGAGAGACAGAGAGACGGGGAGCGAGAGACAGAGAGACGGGGAGCAAGAGAGAGAGAGACGGGGAGCAAGAGAGAGAGAGACGGGGAGCGAGAGAGAGAGAGACGGGGAGCGAGAGAGAGAGAGACGGGGAGCGAGAGAGAGAGAGACGGGGAGCGAGAGAGAGAGAGAGACGGGGAGCGAGAGAGAGAGAGACGGGGAGCGAGAGAGAGAGAGACGGGGAGCGAGAGAGAGAGAGAGACGGGGAGCGAGAGAGAGAGAGACGGGGAGCGAGAGAGAGAGAGACGGGGAGCGAGAGAGAGAGAGACGGGGAGCGAGTGAGAGAGAGACGGGGAGCACGAGAGAGAGAGAGACGGGGAGCACGAGAGAGAGAGAGACGGGGAGCGAGAGAGAGAGAGAGACGGGGAGCGAGAGAGAGACGGGGAGCGCGAGAGAGAGAGAGATAGAGAGACGGGGAGCGAGAGAGAGAGAGACGGGGAGCGAGAGAGAGAGAGAGACGGGGAGCGAGAGAGAGAGAGAGACGGGGAGCGAGAGAGAGAGAGAGACGGGGAGCGAGAGAGAGAGAGAGACGGGGAGCGAGAGAGAGAGAGAGACGGGGAGCGAGTGAGAGAGAGAGACGGGGAGCGAGAGAGAGAGAGAGACGGGGAGCGAGAGAGAGAGACGGGGAGCGAGAGAGAGAGAGAGACGGGGAGCGAGAGAGAGAGAGAGACGGGGAGCGAGAGAGAGAGAGAGACGGGGAGCGAGAGAGAGAGAGAGACGGGGAGCGAGAGAGAGAGACGGGGAGCGAGAGAGAGAGACGGGGAGCGAGAGAGAGAGAGACGGGGAGCGAGAGAGAGAGAGACGGGGAGCGAGAGAGAGAGAGACGGGGAGCGAGAGAGAGAGAGATGGGGAGCGAGAGAGAGAGAGAGACGGGGAGCGAGAGAGAGAGAGAGAGAGACGGGGAGCACTAGAGAGAGAGACGGGGAGCACGATAGAGAGAGAGACGGGGAGCACGAGAGAGAGCGAGACGGGGAGCACGAGAGAGAGAGAGACGGGGAGCGAGAGAGAGAGAGACGGGTAGCGAGAGAGAGAGAGACGGGGAGCGAGAGAGAGAGAGACGGGGAGCGAGAGAGAGAGAGACGGGGAGCGAGTGACAGTGAGAGAGACGGGGAGCGAGTGAGAGTGAGAGAGACGGGGAGCGAGAGAGAGAGAGAGAGACGGGGAGCGAGAGAGAGAGAGAGAGACGGGGAGCACTAGAGAGAGAGACGGGGAGCACGAGAGAGAGAGAGACGGGGAGCACGAGAGAGAGAGAGAGACGGGGAGCGAGTGACAGTGAGAGAGACGGGGAGCGAGTGAGAGTGAGAGAGACGGGGAGCGAGAGAGAGAGAGAGAGACGGGGAGCGAGAGAGAGAGAGAGAGAGAGACGGGGAGCACTAGAGAGAGAGACGGGGAGCACGAGAGAGAGAGAGACGGGGAGCACGAGAGAGAGAGAGAGACGGGGAGCGAGAGAGAGAGAGAGACGGGGAGCGAGAGAGAGAGACGGGGAGCGAGAGAGAGAGACGGGGAGCGAGAGAGAGAGAGACGGGGAGCGAGAGAGAGAGAGACGGGGAGCGAGAGAGAGAGAGACGGGGAGCGAGAGAGAGAGAGACGGGGAGCACGAGAGAGAGAGAGACGGGGAGCACGAGAGAGAGAGAGACGGGGAGCACGAGAGAGAGAGAGACGGGGAGCACGAGAGAGAGAGAGACGGGGAGCACGAGAGAGAGAGAGACGGGGAGCGAGAGAAAGAGAGACGGGGAGCGAGTGAGAGTGAGAGAGACGGGGAGCACGAGAGAGAGAGAGACGGGGAGCACGAGAGAGAGAGAGACGGGGAGCACGAGAGAGAGAGAGACGGGGAGCGAGAGAGAGAGAGAGACGGGGAGCGAGAGAGAGAGAGAGACGGGGAGCGAGAGAGAGAGAGAGACGGGGAGCGAGAGAGAGAGAGAGACGGGGAGCGCGAGAGAGAGAGAGACGGGGAGCGCGAGAGAGAGAGAGACGGGGAGCGCGAGAGAGAGAGAGACGGGGAGCGCGAGAGAGAGAGAGACGGGGAGCGCGAGAGAGAGAGAGACGGGGAGCGCGAGAGAGAGAGAGAGAGACGGGGAGCGCGAGAGAGAGAGAGATAGAGAGACGGGCAGCGAGGAGAGAGACGGGGAGCGAGAGAGAGAGAGAGACGGGGAGCGAGAGAGAGAGAGAGACGAGGAGCGCGAGAGAGAGAGAGAGAGAGAGAGACGGGGAGCGCGAGAGAGATAGAGAGAGACGGGGAGCGCGAGAGAGAGACGGGGAGCGAGAGAGAGAGACGGGGAGCGAGAGAGAGAGAGACGGGGAGCGAGAGAGAGAGACGGAGAGCGAGAGAGAGAAACGGGGAGCGAGAGAGAGAAACGGGGAGCGAGAGAGAGAGAGACGGGGAGCGAGAGAGAGAGAGACGGGGAGCGAGAGAGAGAGAGACGGGGAGCGAGAGAGAGAGACGGGGAGCGAGAGAGAGAGAGACGGGGAGCGAGTGAGAGTGAGAGAGACGGGGAGCACGAGAGAGAGAGAGACGGGGAGCACGAGAGAGAGAGAGACGGGGAGCGAGAGAGAGAGAGACGGGGAGCGAGAGAGAGAGAGACGGGGAGCGAGAGAGAGAGAGAGACGGGGAGCGAGAGAGAGAGAGAGACGGGGAGCGAGAGAGAGAGAGAGACGGGGAGCGAGAGAGAGAGAGACGGGGAGCGAGAGAGAGAGAGAGACGGGGAGCGAGAGAGAGAGAGAGACGGGGAGCGAGAGAGAGAGAGAGAGACGGGGAGCACGAGAGAGAGAGACGGGGAGCACGATAGAGAGAGAGACGGGGAGCACGAGAGAGAGAGAGAGACGGGGAGCGAGAGAGAGAGAGACGGGGAGCGAGAGAGAGAGAGACGGGGAGCGAGAGAGAGAGAGACGGGGAGCGAGAGAGAGAGAGACGGGGAGCGAGTGAGACTGAGAGAGACGGGGAGCGAGAGAGAGAGAGAGAGACGGGGAGCGAGAGAGAGAGAGAGAGAGACGGGGAGCGAGAGAGAGAGAGAGAGACGGGGAGCACTAGAGAGAGAGACGGGGAGCACGAGAGAGAGAGAGACGGGGAGCACGAGAGAGAGAGAGACGGGGAGCACGAGAGAGAGAGAGACGGGGAGCACGAGAGAGAGAGAGACGGGGAGCACGAGAGAGAGAGAGACGGGGAGCACGAGAGAGAGAGAGACGGGGAGCGAGAGAGAGAGAGACGGGGAGCGAGAGAGAGAGAGACGGGGAGCGAGTGAGAGTGAGAGAGACGGGGAGCGAGTGGGAGTGAGAGAGACGGGGAGCACGAGAGAGAGAGACGGGGAGCACGAGAGAGAGAGAGAGAGACGGGGAGCGAGAGAGAGAGAGAGAGAGACGGGGAGCGAGAGAGAGAGAGAGACGGGGAGCGAGAGAGAGAGAGACGGGGAGCGCGAGAGAGAGAGAGAGAGAGACGGGGAGCGCGAGAGAGAGAGAGATAGAGAGACGGGGAGCACGAGAGAGAGAGAGACGGGGAGCGAGCGAGAGAGAGAGAGAGAGAGACGGGGAGCGTGCGAGAGAGAGAGAGACGGGGAGCGAGCGAGAGAGAGAGAGAGACGGGGAGCGAGCGAGAGAGAGAGAGACGGGGAGCGAGAGAGAGAGAGAGACGGGGAGCGAGAGAGAGAGAGAGACGGGGAGCGCGAGAGAGAGAGAGACGGGGAGCGCGAGAGAGAGAGAGAGACGGGGAGCACGAGAGAGAGAGAGACGGGGAGCGAGAGAGAGAGAGAGAGACGGGGAGCGAGAGAGAGACGAGGAGCGCGAGAGAGAGAGAGAGAGAGAGAGACGGGGAGCGCGAGAGAGAGAGAGATAGAGAGACGGGGAGCGAAAGAGAGAGAGACGGGGAGCGCGAGAGAGAGAGAGATAGAGAGACGGGGAGCGAGAGACAGAGAGACGGGGAGCGAGAGACAGAGAGACGGGGAGCGAGAGAGAGAGAGACGGGGAGCGAGAGAGAGAGAGAGACGGGGAGCACGAGAGAGAGAGAGACGGGGAGCACGAGAGAGAGAGAGACGGGGAGCGAGAGAAAGAGAGACGGGGAGCGAGTGAGAGTGAGAGAGACGGGGAGCACGAGAGAGAGAGAGACGGGGAGCACGAGAGAGAGAGAGACGGGGAGCGAGAGAGAGAGAGAGACGGGGAGCGAGAGAGAGAGAGAGACGGGGAGCGAGAGAGAGAGAGAGACGGGGAGCGAGAGAGAGAGAGAGACGGGGAGCGAGAGAGAGACGGGGAGCGCGAGAGAGAGAGAGACGGGGAGCGCGAGAGAGAGAGAGACGGGGAGCGCGAGAGAGAGAGAGACGGGGAGCGCGAGAGAGAGAGAGAGAGACGGGGAGCGCGAGAGAGAGAGAGATAGAGAGACGGGCAGCGAGGAGAGAGACGGGGAGCGAGAGAGAGAGAGAGACGGGGAGCGAGAGAGAGAGAGACGAGGAGCGCGAGAGAGATAGAGAGAGACGGGGAGCGCGAGAGAGAGACGGGGAGCGAGAGAGAGAGAGACGGGGAGCGAGAGAGAGAGAGACGGGGAGCGAGAGAGAGAGAGACGGGGAGCGAGAGAGAGAGAGACGGGGAGCGAGAGAGAGAGACGGGGAGCGAGAGAGAGAGACGGGGAGCGAGAGAGAGAGAGACGGGGAGCGAGAGAGAGAGAGACGGGGAGCGAGAGAGAGAGAGACGGGGAGCGAGAGAGAGAGACGGGGAGCGAGAGAGAGAGAGACGGGGAGCGAGTGAGAGTGAGAGAGACGGGGAGCACGAGAGAGAGAGAGACGGGGAGCACGAGAGAGAGAGAGACGGGGAAAGAGAGAGAGAGAGACACGGGGAGCGAGAGAGAGACGGGGAGCGCGAGAGAGAGAGAGATAGAGAGACGGGGAGCGAGAGAGAGAGAGACGGGGAGCGAGAGAGAGAGAGACGGGGAGCGAGAGAGAGAGAGACGGGGAGCGAGAGAGAGAGAGAGACGGGGAGCGAGAGAGAGAGAGAGAGACGGGGAGCGAGAGAGAGAGAGAGACGGGGAGCGAGAGAGAGAGAGAGACGGGGAGCGAGAGAGAGAGAGAGACGGGGAGCGAGAGAGAGAGAGAGAGACGGGGAGCACTAGAGAGAGAGACGGGGAGCACGATAGAGAGAGAGACGGGGAGCACGAGAGAGAGAGAGAGACGGGGAGCGAGAGAGAGAGAGACGGGGAGCGAGAGAGAGAGAGACGGGGAGCGAGAGAGAGAGAGACGGGGAGCGAGAGAGAGAGAGACGGGGAGCGAGAGAGAGAGAGACGGGGAGCGAGTGAGACTGAGAGAGACGGGGAGCGAGAGAGAGAGAGAGAGACGGGGAGCGAGAGAGAGAGAGAGAGACGGGGAGCACTAGAGAGAGAGACGGGGAGCACGAGAGAGAGAGAGACGGGGAGCACGAGAGAGAGAGAGACGGGGAGCACGAGAGAGAGAGAGACGGGGAGCACGAGAGAGAGAGAGACGGGGAGCGAGTGAGAGTGAGAGAGACGGGGAGCGAGTGAGAGTGAGAGAGACGGGGAGCGAGTGGGAGTGAGAGAGACGGGGAGCACGAGAGAGAGAGACGGGGAGCACGAGAGAGAGAGAGAGAGACGGGGAGCGAGAGAGAGAGAGAGAGACGGGGAGCGAGAGAGAGAGAGAGACGGGGAGCGAGAGAGAGAGAGACGGGGAGCGCGAGAGAGAGAGAGAGAGAGACGGGGAGCGCGAGAGAGAGAGAGATAGAGAGACGGGGAGCACGAGAGAGAGAGAGACGGGGAGCGAGCGAGAGAGAGAGAGAGAGACGGGGAGCGTGCGAGAGAGAGAGAGACGGGGAGCGAGCGAGAGAGAGAGAGAGACGGGGAGCGAGAGAGAGAGAGAGACGGGGAGCGAGAGAGAGAGAGAGACGGGGAGCGAGAGAGAGAGAGAGACGGGGAGCGAGAGAGAGAGAGAGACGGGGAGCGCGAGAGAGAGAGAGACGGGGAGCGCGAGAGAGAGAGAGAGACGGGGAGCACGAGAGAGAGAGAGACGGGGAGCGAGAGAGAGAGAGAGACGGGGAGCGAGAGAGAGAGACGAGGAGCGCGAGAGAGAGAGAGAGAGAGAGACGGGGAGCGCGAGAGAGAGAGAGATAGAGAGACGGGGAGCGAGAGACGGGGAGCGAGAGAGAGAGAGACGGGGAGCGAGAGAGAGAGAGAGACGGGGAGCGAGAGAGAGAGAGACGGGGAGCGAGAGAGAGAGAGAGACGGGGAGCGAGAGAGAGAGAGACGGGGAGCGAGAGAGAGAGAGACGGGGAGCGAGAGAGAGAGAGAGAGACGGGGAGCACGAGAGAGAGAGAGACGGGGAGCACGAGAGAGAGAGACGGGGAGCACGAGAGAGAGAGACGGGGAGCACGAGAGAGAGAGAGACGGGGAGCGAGAGAGAGAGAGACGGGGAGCGAGAGAGAGAGAGACGGGGAGCGAGTGAGAGTGAGAGAGACGGGGAGCACGAGAGAGAGAGAGACGGGGAGCACGAGAGAGAGAGAGACGGGGAGCACGAGAGAGAGAGAGACGGGGAGCACGAGAGAGAGAGAGACGGGGAGCACGAGAGAGAGAGAGACGGGGAGCACGAGAGAGAGAGAGACGGGGAGCGAGAGAGAGAGAGAGAGACGGGGAGCGAGAGAGAGAGAGAGACGGGGAGCGCGAGAGAGAGTGAGAGAGACGGGGCGCGCGAGAGAGAGAGAGATAGAGATAGAGAGACGGGCAGCGAGGAGAGAGACGGGGAGCGAGAGAGAGAGAGAGACGGGGAGCGAGAGAGAGAGAGAGACGAGGAGCGCGAGAGAGAGAGAGAGAGAGAGAGACGGGGAGCGCGAGAGAGAGAGAGAGAGACGGGGAGCGCGAGAGAGATAGAGAGAGACGGGGAGCGAGAGAGAGAGACGGGGAGCGCGAGAGAGATAGAGAGAGACGGGGAGCGAGATAGAGAGACGGGGAGCGAGAGAGAGAGAGACGGGGAGCGAGAGAGAGAGAGACGGGGAGCGAGAGAGAGAGAGAGACGGGGAGCGAGAGAGAGACGAGGAGCGCGAGAGAGAGAGAGAGAGAGAGACGGGGAGCGCGAGAGAGAGAGAGATAGAGAGACGGGGAGCGAAAGAGAGAGAGACGGGGAGCGCGAGAGAGAGAGAGACAGAGAGACGGGGAGCGAGAGACAGAGAGACGGGGAGCGAGAGACAGAGAGACGGGGAGCGAGAGACAGAGAGACGGGGAGCGAGAGACAGAGAGACGGGGAGCAAGAGAGAGAGACGGGGAGCGAGAGAGAGAGAGACGGGGAGCGAGAGAGAGAGAGACGGGGAGCGAGAGAGAGAGAGAGACGGGGAGCGAGAGAGAGAGAGACGGGGAGCGAGAGAGAGAGAGACGGGGAGCGAGAGAGAGAGAGAGACGGGGAGCGAGAGAGAGAGAGACGGGGAGCGAGAGAGAGAGAGAGAGACGGGGAGCACGAGAGAGAGAGACGGGGAGCACGAGAGAGAGAGAGAGACGGGGAGCGAGAGAGAGAGAGACGGGGAGCGAGAGAGAGAGAGACGGGGAGCGAGAGAGAGTGAGAGAGACGGGGAGCACGAGAGAGAGAGAGACGGGGAGCACGAGAGAGAGAGAGACGGGGAGCACGAGAGAGAGAGAGACGGGGAGCACGAGAGAGAGAGAGACGGGGAGCACGAGAGAGAGAGAGACGGGGAGCACGAGAGAGAGAGAGACGGGGAGCACGAGAGAGAGAGAGACGGGGAGCACGAGAGAGAGAGAGACGGGGAGCGAGAGAGAGAGAGAGAGACGGGGAGCGAGAGAGAGAGAGAGAGACGGGGAGCGCGAGAGAGAGTGAGAGAGACGGGGCGCGCGAGAGAGAGAGAGATAGAGATAGAGAGACGGGCAGCGAGGAGAGAGACGGGGAGCGAGAGAGAGAGAGAGACGGGGAGCGAGAGAGAGAGAGAGACGAGGAGCGCGAGAGAGAGAGAGAGAGAGAGAGACGGGGAGCGCGAGAGAGAGAGAGAGAGACGGGGAGCGCGAGAGAGATAGAGAGAGACGGGGAGCGAGAGAGAGAGACGGGGAGCGCGAGAGAGATAGAGAGAGACGGGGAGCGAGAGAGAGAGACGGGGAGCGAGAGAGAGAGAGACGGGGAGCGAGAGAGAGAGAGACGGGGAGCGAGAGAGAGAGAGAGACGGGGAGCGAGAGAGAGACGAGGAGCGCGAGAGAGAGAGAGAGAGAGAGACGGGGAGCGCGAGAGAGAGAGAGATAGAGAGACGGGGAGCGAAAGAGAGAGAGACGGGGAGCGCGAGAGAGAGAGAGATAGAGAGACGGGCAGCGAGGAGAGAGACGGGGAGCGAGAGAGAGAGAGAGACGGGGAGCGAGAGAGAGAGAGACGAGGAGCGCGAGAGAGAGAGAGAGAGAGAGAGAGACGGGGAGCGCGAGAGAGATAGAGAGAGACGGGGAGCGCGAGAGAGAGACGGGGAGCGAGAGAGAGAGACGGGGGGAGCGAGAGAGAGAGACGGGGAGCGAGAGAGAGGACGGGGAGCGAGAGAGAGAGACGGGGAGCGAGAGAGAGAGAGACGGGGAGCGAGAGAGAGAGAGACGGGGAGCGAGAGAGAGAGAGACGGGGAGAGAGAGAGAGAGACGGGGAGCGAGAGAGAGAGACGGGGAGCGAGAGAGAGAGACGGGGAGCGAGAGAGAGAGAGACGGGGAGCGAGAGAGAGAGAGACGGGGAGCGAGAGAGAGAGAGACGGGGAGCGAGAGAGAGAGAGACGGGGAGCGAGAGAGAGAGAGACGGGGAGCGAGAGAGAGAGAGACGGGGAGCGAGTGAGAGTGAGAGAGACGGGGAGCACGAGAGAGAGAGAGACGGGGAGCACGAGAGAGAGAGAGACGGGGAGCACGAGAGAGAGAGAGACGGGGAGCACGAGAGAGAGAGAGACGGGGAGCGAGAGAGAGAGAGAGAGACGGGAGCGAGAGAGAGAGAGAGACGGGGAGCGAGAGAGAGAGAGAGACGGGGAGCGCGAGAGAGAGAGAGAGAGACGGGGCGCGCGAGAGAGAGAGAGATAGAGATAGAGAGACGGGCAGCGAGGAGAGAGACGGGGAGCGAGAGAGAGAGAGAGACGGGGAGCGAGAGAGAGAGAGAGACGAGGAGCGCGAGAGAGAGAGAGAGAGAGAGAGAGAGAGACGGGGGAGCGCGAGAGAGAGAGAGAGAGACGGGAGCGCGAGAGAGAGAGAGAGAGACGGGGAGCGAGAGAGAGAGGGACGGGGAGCGAGAGAGAGAGGGACGGGGAGCGAGAGAGAGAGGGACGGGGAGCGAGAGAGAGAGGGACGGGGAGCGAGAGAGAGAGGGACGGGGAGCGAGAGAGAGAGGGACGGGGAGCGAGAGAGAGAGGGACGGGGAGCGAGAGAGAGAGGGACGGGGAGCGAGAGAGAGAGGGACGGGGAGCGAGAGAGAGAGGGACGGGGAGCGAGAGAGAGAGGGACGGGGAGCGAGAGAGAGAGGGACGGGGAGCGAGAGAGAGAGGGACGGGGAGCGAGAGAGAGAGGGGACGGGGAGCGAGAGAGAGAGGGACGGGGAGCGAGAGAGAGAGGGACGGGGAGCGAGAGAGAGAGAGACGGGGAGCGAGAGAGAGAGACGGGGAGCGAGAGAGAGAGACGGGGAGCGAGAGAGAGAGAGAGAGACGGGGAGCGAGAGAGAGAGACGGGGAGCGAGAGAGAGAGAGACGGGGAGCGAGAGAGAGAGAGACGGGGAGCGAGAGAGAGAGAGACGGGGAGCGAGAGAGAGAGAGACGGGGAGCGAGAGAGAGAGAGACGGGGGAGCGAGAGAGAGAGAGAGAGAGACGGGAGCGCGAGAGAGAGAGAGACGGGGAGCGAGTGAGAGAGAGACGGGGAGCGAGTGAGAGAGAGACGGGGAGCGAGTGAGAGTGAGAGAGACGGGGAGCACGAGAGAGAGAGACGGGGAGCGCGAGAGAGAGAGAGACGGGGAGCGCGAGAGAGAGAGAGACGGGGAGCGCGAGAGAGAGAGAGACGGGGAGCGCGAGAGAGAGAGAGACGGGGAGCGCGAGAGAGAGAGAGACGGGGAGCGCGAGAGAGAGAGAGACGGGAGCGCGAGAGAGAGAGAGACGGGGAGCGCGAGAGAGAGAGAGACGGGGAGCGCGAGAGAGAGAGAGACGGGGAGCGCGAGAGAGAGAGAGAGACGGGGAGCGCGAGAGAGAGAGAGACGGGGAGCGCGAGAGAGAGAGAGTGAGACGGGGAGCGCGAGAGAGAGAGAGACGGGGAGCGCGAGAGAGAGAGAGACGGGGAGGCGAGAGAGAGAGAGAGACAGGGAGCGAGAGAGAGACGAGGAGCGCGAGAGAGAGAGAGAGAGACGGGGAGCGCGAGGGAGAGAGAGAGATAGAGAGACGGGGAGCGAGAGAGAGAGAGACGGGGAGCGAGAGAGAGAGAGAGAGAGAGAGAGAGACGGGGAGCGAGAGAGAGAGAGACGGGGAGCGAGAGAGAGAGAGACGGGGAGCGAGAGAGAGAGACGGGGAGCGAGAGAGAGAGAGAGACGGGGAGCGAGAGAGAGAGAGAGACGGGGAGCGAGAGAGAGAGAGAGACGGGGAGCGAGAGAGAGAGAGAGACGGGGAGCGAGAGAGAGAGAGAGACGGGGAGCGAGAGAGAGAGAGAGAGACGGGGAGCGAGAGAGAGAGAGACGGGGAGCGAGAGAGAGAGACGGGGAGCGAGAGAGAGAGAGAGAGAGAGACGGGGAGCGAGAGAGAGAGAGAGACGGGGAGCGAGAGAGAGAGAGAGACGGGGAGCGAGAGAGAGAGAGAGACGGGGAGCGAGAGAGAGAGAGAGACGGGGAGCGAGAGAGAGAGAGACGGGGAGCGAGAGAGAGAGAGACGGGGAGCGAGAGAGAGAGAGACGGGAGCGAGAGAGAGAGAGACGGGGAGCGAGAGAGAGAGAGACGGGGAGCGAGTGAGAGTGAGAGAGACGGGAGCACGAGAGAGAGAGAGACGGGGAGCACGAGAGAGAGAGAGAGACGGGGAGCACGAGAGAGAGAGAGATAGAGAGACGGGGAGCGAGAGAGAGAGAGACGGGGAGCGAGAGAGAGAGAGAGACGGGGAGCGAGAGAGAGAGAGAGAGACGGGGAGCGAGAGAGAGAGAGAGACGGGGAGCGCGAGAGAGATAGAGAGACAGGGAGCGAGAGAGAGACGAGGAGCGCGAGAGAGAGAGAGAGACGGGGAGCACGAGAGAGAGAGAGACGGGGAGCACGAGAGAGAGAGAGACGGGAGCACGAGAGAGAGAGAGACGGGGAGCGCGAGAGAGAGAGAGACGGGGAGCGCGAGAGAGAGAGAGATAGAGAGACGGGGAGCGAGAGAGAGAGAGACGGGGAGCGAGAGAGAGAGAGAGACGGGGAGCGAGAGAGAGAGAGAGAGACGGGGAGCGAGAGAGAGAGAGAGAGACGGGAGCGAGAGAGAGAGAGAGACGGGGAGCGCGAGAGAGATAGAGAGACAGGGAGCGAGAGAGAGACGAGGAGCGCGAGAGAGAGAGAGAAGACGGGGAGCGAGAGAGAGAGAGAGACGGGGAGCGAGAGAGAGAGAGAGAGACGGGGAGCGAGAGAGAGAGAGAGAGACGGGGAGCGCGAGAGAGAGAGAGAGACAGGGAGCGAGAGAGAGACGAGGAGCGCGAGGAGAGAGAGAGAGATAGAGAGACGGGGAGCGAGAGAGAGAGAGACGGGGAGCGAGAGAGAGAGAGAGAGAGAGAGACGGGGAGCGAGAGAGAGAGAGACGGGGAGCGAGAGAGAGAGAGACGGGGAGCGAGAGAGAGAGAGAGACGGGGAGCGAGAGAGAGAGAGAGACGGGGAGCGAGAGAGAGAGAGAGACGGGGAGCGAGAGAGAGAGAGAGAGACGGGGAGCGAGAGAGAGAGAGAGACGGGGAGCGAGAGAGAGAGAGAGAGACGGGGAGCGAGAGAGAGAGAGACGGGAGCGAGAGAGAGACGGGGAGCGAGAGAGAGAGAGAGACGGGGAGCGAGAGAGAGAGAGAGACGGGGAGCGAGAGAGAGAGAGAGACGGGGAGCGAGAGAGAGAGAGAGACGGGGAGCGAGAGAGAGAGAGAGACGGGGAGCGAGAGAGAGAGAGAGACGGGGAGCGAGAGAGAGAGAGAGACGGGGAGCGAGAGAGACGGGAGCGAGAGAGAGAGAGACGGGGAGCGAGAGAGAGAGACGGGGAGCGAGAGAGAGAGAGAGACGGGGAGCGAGAGAGAGAGAGACGGGGAGCGAGAGAGAGAGAGAGACGGGGAGCGAGTGAGAGAGAGGACGGGGAGCGAGAGAGAGAGAGACGGGGAGCGAGAGAGAGAGAGACGGGAGCGAGAGAGAGAGAGACGGGAGCGAGAGAGAGAGAGAGACGGGGAGCGAGAGAGAGAGAGACGGGGAGCGAGAGAGAGAGAGAGACGGGGAGCGAGAGAGAGAGAGAGACGGGGAGCGAGAGAGAGAGAGACGGGGAGCGAGAGAGAGAGAGACGGGGAGCGAGAGAGAGAGAGACGAGGGAGGAGAGCGAGAGAGAGAGACGGGGAGCGAGAGAGAGAGAGACGGGGAGCGAGTGAGAGAGAGAGAGACGGGGAGCACGAGAGAGAGAGAGACGGGGAGCAAGAGAGAGAGAGAGACGGGGAGCACGAGAGAGAGAGAGACGGGGAGCACGAGAGAGAGAGAGACGGGGAGCACGAGAGAGAGAGAGACGGGGAGCACGAGAGAGACGGGGAGCGCGAGAGAGAGAGAGATAGAGAGACGGGGAGCGAGAGAGAGAGAGACGGGGAGCGAGAGAGAGAGAGAGACGGGGAGCGAGAGAGAGAGACGGGGAGCGAGAGAGAGAGAGACGGGGAGCGAGAGAGAGAGAGACGGGGAGCGAGTGAGAGAGAGAGACGGGGAGCGAGAGAGAGAGAGAGACGGGGAGCGAGAGAGAGAGAGAGACGGGGAGCGAGAGAGAGAGAGAGACGGGGAGCGAGAGAGAGAGAGAGACGGGGAGCACGAGAGAGAGAGAGAGACGGGGAGCGAGAGAGAGAGACGGGGAGCGAGAGAGAGACGGGGAGCGAGAGAGAGAGAGACGGGGAGCGAGAGAGAGAGAGAGACGGGGAGCGAGAGAGAGAGAGAGAGACGGGGAGCACTAGAGAGAGAGACGGGGAGCACGAGAGAGAGAGAGACGGGGAGCGAGAGAGAGAGAGACGGGGAGCGAGAGAGAGAGAGACGGGGAGCGAGTGAGAGTGAGAGAGACGGGGAGCGAGTGAGAGTGAGAGAGACGGGGAGCACGAGAGAGAGAGAGACGGGGAGCACGAGAGCGAGAGAGAGACGGGGAGCGAGAGAGAGAGACAGACGGGGAGCGAGAGAGAGAGACAGACGGGGAGCGAGAGAGAGAGAGACGGGGAGCGAGAGAGAGAGAGAGAGAGAGACGGGGAGCGCGAGAGAGAGAGAGATAGAGAGACGGGGAGCACGAGAGAGAGAGAGACGGGGAGCGAGCGAGAGAGAGAGAGAGACGGGGAGCGAGCGAGAGAGAGAGAGACGGGGAGCGAGCGAGAGAGAGAGAGAGACGGGGAGCGAGCGAGAGAGAGAGAGAGACGGGGAGCGAGAGAGAGAGAGAGAGACGGGGGAGCGAGAGAGAGAGAGAGACGGGGAGCGCGAGAGAGAGAGACGGGGAGCGCGAGAGAGAGAGAGACGAGGAGCGCGAGAGAGAGAGAGAGACGGGAGCACGAGAGAGAGAGAGACGGGGAGCGAGAGAGAGAGAGAGACGGGGAGCGAGAGAGAGACGAGGAGCGCGAGGAGAGAGAGAGAGAGAGACGGGGAGCGCGAGAGAGAGAGAGATAGAGAGACGGGGAGCGAAAGAGAGAGAGACGGGGAGCGCGAGAGAGAGAGAGATAGAGAGACGGGGAGCGAGAGAGAGAGAGACGGGGAGCGAGAGAGAGAGAGACGGGAGCGAGAGAGAGAGAGACGGGGAGCGAGAGAGAGAGAGACGGGGAGCGAGAGAGAGAGAGACGGGGAGCGAGAGAGAGAGAGACGGGGAGCGAGAGAGAGAGAGACGGGGAGCGAGAGAGAGAGACGGGGAGCGAGAGACAGAGAGAAACGGGGAGCGAGAGAGAGAGAGAGACGGGGAGCGAGAGAGAGAGAGAGACGGGGAGCGAGAGAGAGAGAGAGACGGGGAGCGAGAGAGAGAGAGAGACGGGGAGCGAGAGAGAGAGAGAGACGGGGAGCGAGAGAGAGAGACGGGGAGCGAGAGAGAGAGAGACGGGGAGCGAGAGAGAGAGAGACGGGGAGCGAGAGAGAGAGAGAGACGGGGAGCGAGAGAGAGAGAGAGAGACGGGGAGCACGAGAGAGAGAGAGAGAGACGGGGAGCACGAGAGAGAGAGAGAGACGGGGAGCATGAGAGAGAGAGACGGGGAGCACGAGAGAGAGAGAGACGGGGAGCGAGAGAGAGACGGGGAGCGAGCGAGAGTGAGAGAGACGGGGAGCACGAGAGAGAGAGAGACGGGGAGCACGAGAGAGAGAGAGACGGGGAGCGAGAGAGAGAGAGAGACGGGGAGCGAGAGAGAGAGAGAGACGGGGAGCGAGAGAGAGAGAGAGACGGGGAGCGAGAGAGAGAGAGAGACGGGGAGCGAGAGAGAGAGAGAGACGGGGAGCGCGAGAGAGAGAGAGACGGGGAGCGCGAGAGAGAGAGAGACGGGGAGCGCGAGAGAGAGAGAGACGGGAGCGCGAGAGAGAGAGAGACGGGGAGCGCGAGAGAGAGAGAGACGGGGAGCGCAAGAGAGAGAGAGACGGGGAGCGAAGAGAGAGAGACGGGGAGCGCGAGAGAGAGAGTGTGAGACGGGGAGCGCGAGAGAGAGAGAGACGGGGAGCGCGAGAGAGAGAGAGACGGGGAGCGCGAGAGAGAGAGAGAGACAGGGAGCGAGAGAGAGACGAGGAGCGCGAGAGAGAGAGAGAGACGGGGAGCGCGAGGGAGAGAGAGAGATAGAGAGACGGGAGCGAGAGAGAGAGAGACGGGGAGCGAGAGAGAGAGAGACGGGGAGCGAGAGAGAGAGAGAGACGGGGAGCGAGAGAGAGAGAGAGACGGGGAGCGAGAGAGAGAGAGAGACGGGGAGCGAGAGAGAGAGAGAGACGGGGAGCGAGAGAGAGAGAGAGACGGGGAGCGAGAGAGAGAGAGAGACGGGGAGCGAGAGAGAGAGAGAGAGACGGGGAGCGAGAGAGAGAGAGAGACGGGGAGCGAGAGAGAGAGAGAGACGGGGAGCGAGAGAGAGAGAGAGACGGGGAGCGAGAGAGAGAGAGAGACGGGGAGCGAGAGAGAGAGAGACGGGGAGCGAGAGAGGAGAGACGGGGAGCGAGAGAGAGAGAGAGAGAGAGACGGGGAGCGAGAGAGAGAGTGAGACGGGGAGCGAGAGAGAGAGAGAGAGCGGGGGGGGACGGGAGAGACGGGGAGCGAGAGAGAGAGAGACGGGGAGCAGAGAGAGAGGAGAGAGACGGGAGCGAGAGAG